>NC_135232.1:663844477-663946977 GCF_051348905.1 Ranitomeya variabilis | reverse complement strand
GCTGATATTCTCCCCCCACACCGTTAGTCGGTTTGGGGGTTCTTGGATATTCAGCGTGGATATTTTGCAGGGTTTTTGCTGACCATATAAGTCATCTTACTATATTCTGCTATTAGTCAGTGGGCCTCTCTTTGCTAAAATCTAGTTCATTCTTACGTTTGTCTTTTCTTCTTACCTCACCGTTATTATTTGTTGGGGGCTTGTATTACTTTGGGGTCTTTTCTCTGGAGGCAAGAGAGGTCTTATTTTCCCTAATAGGGTTAGTTAGTTCTCCGGCTGGCGCGAGACGTCTAGGATCAACGTAGGCACGTTCCCCGGCTACTGTTAGTGTTTGTGCTATGAGCTGGTATTTATGTTTGCAGACTTTGCTGTAATCTCTGAGATCCTTTGCCATTGGGATCATAACAGTATGCCAGGCCTATGAATAGTTAATGCATTGCAGAAGTGGGATTAAAAGAAAAGGAGTTCTGAGTTGTTTTTTTCCTCCTCTTTCTTCCTTCCCCTTTTTCTCAGAGTGGCTGTAAGCTTTGCTGCAGACATGAATGTTCAGACCTTGATTACTAGTGTGGATCAGCTTGCTGCACGAGTGCAGAGCATTCAGGATTTTGTTGTTAGCAGTCCTATGTCTGAGCCTAAGATACCTATTCCTGAGCTGTTCTCTGGAGATCGATTTAAATTTAGGAATTTTAGGAATAATTGTAAATTGTTTCTATCTTTGAAACCTCGTTCGTCTGGAGATTCAGCTCAGCAAGTTAAAATTGTTATCTCCTTTTTGCGTGGCGACCCTCAGGATTGGGCTTTCTCGTTAGCGCCAGGAGATCCGGCATTGGCGGATGTTGATGCGTTTTTTCTGGCGCTCGGATTGCTTTATGAGGAGCCTAATCTTGAAATTCAGGCAGAAAAAGCTCTACTGGCTATCTCTCAGGGCCAGGATGAAGCCGAAGTGTAGTGCCAAAAATTTCGGAAATGGTCCATGCTTACTCAATGGAATGAATGTGCTCTGGCCGCAAATTTCAGAAATGGTCTTTCTGAAGCCATTAAGAATGTGATGGTGGGTTTCACAATTCCTACAAGTCTGAATGATTCTATGGCGCTGGCTATTCAGATTGATCGGCGTTTGCGGGAGCGCAAATCCTCTAAGCCTCTGGCAGTGTTGTCTGAACAGACACCTGTTTCAATGCAATGTGATAGAAACCCCGATCCAGCAATGCAATGTGATAGAATCCTGACTAGAACCGAACGACAAAATCATAGACGACAGAATGGGCTGTGTTTTTACTGTGGTGATTCTACACATGTTATATCAGCATGCTCTAAACACCTAACCAAGGTTGTCAGTCCTGTCACCATTGGTAATTTGCAGCCTAAATTTATTTTGTCTGTGACTTTAATTTGTTCATTGTCTTCCTACCCTGTTATGGCGTTTGTGGATTCAGGTGCTGCCCTGAGTCTTATGGACTTGTCGTTTGCCAAGCGCTGTGGTTTTGTCCTGGAGCCTTTAAAAGTTCCTATTCCTCTCAGAGGAATTGATGCTACGCCACTGGCGGAAAATAAACCGCAGTATTGGACACAAGTGACCATGTGCATGACTCCTGAACATCGGGAGGTGATTCATTTTCTTGTTCTGCATAAAATGAATGATTTGGTCGTGTTAGGTCTGCCATGGTTACAGACCCATAATCCTGTTTTGGATTGGAAGGCTATGTCGGTGTCGAGTTGGGGTTGTCAGGGAATTCATTGCGATTCTCCGCCGGTGTCTATTGCTACTTCTACTCCTTCAGAGGTTCCTGAGTATTTGTGTGACTATCAGGATGTATTCAGTGAGTCCAGGTCCAGTGCTCTTCCTCCTCATAGGGACTGTGACTGCGCTATAGATTTGATTCCTGGCAGTAAATTTCCTAAGGGACGATTATTTAATTTGTCTGTACCCGAGAATGCCGCGATGCGTTCTTATGTCAAGGAGTCTTTGGAGAAGGGGCATATTCGTCCATCCTCTTCCCCTCTTGGTGCGGGATTCTTTTTTGTGGCCAAGAAGGACAGGTCTTTGAGACCTTGTATAGACTATCGGCTTCTGAATAAAATCACTGTTAAGTTTCAGTATCCTTTGCCACTATTGTCAGACTTGTTTGCTCGGATTAAGGGTGCCAAGTGGTTCACCAAGATAGATCTTCGTGGTGCGTACAACCTTGTGCGCATTAGGCAGGGAGATGAATGGAAAACTGCATTCAATACGCCCGAAGGTCATTTTGAATACTTGGTGATGCCCTTTGGGCTCTCTAATGCTCCTTCAGTGTTTCAGTCCTTTATGCATGATATCTTCCGGAAGTATCTGGATAAATTTATGATTGTTTATCTGGATGATATTCTGGTTTTCTCGGATGATTGGAATTCTCATGTAAAGCAGGTCAGGATGGTGTTTCAGGTTTTGCGTGATAATGCTTTGTTTGTGAAGGGCTCAAAGTGTCTCTTTGGAGTGCAGAAGGTTTCCTTTTTGGGTTTTATTTTCTCCCCTTCTGCTGTGGAGATGGACCCAGTCAAGGTCCGAGCTATTCATGATTAGACTCAGCCCACATCTGTTAAGAGTCTTCAGAAGTTCTTGGGGTTTGCTAATTTCTACCGTCGCTTTATCGCTAACTTTTCTAGCGTTGTTAAACCTTTGACGGATATGACCAAGAAAGGTTCTGATGTGACTAGTTGGGCCCCTGCAGCCGTGGAGGCCTTCCAGGAGCTGAAGCGCCGGTTTACTTCGGCGCCTGTTTTGTGCCAGCCTGATGTCTCACTTCCCTTTCAGGTTGAAGTGGATGCTTCTGAGATCGGTGCTGGGGCTGTTTTGTCGCAGAGAGGCTCTGGTTGCTCTGTGATGAGACCATGTGCTTTTTTCTCTAGGAAGTTTTCGCCTGCTGAGCGGAACTATGATGTTGGTAATCGGGAGTTGTTGGCCATGAAGTGGGCATTTGAGGAGTGGCGTCATTGGCTCGAGGGTGCTAAGCATCGGGTGGTGGTCTTGACTGATCACAAAAATCTGATGTATCTCGAGTCTGCTAAGCGCCTGAATCCTAGACAGGCTCGTTGGTCATTGTTTTTCTCTCGTTTTGACTTTGTGGTCTCGTACCTGCCTGGTTCGAAGAATGTTAAGGCTGATGCTCTTTCTAGGAGCTTTGTGCCTGACTCTCCTGGAGTCTCGGAGCCAGCTGGTATTCTTAAAGAGGGAGTAATCGTGTCGGCCATATCTCCTGATTTGCGACGTGTGTTGCAGAGATTTCAGGCTGGTAGACCTGACTCTTGTCCACCCGACAGACTGTTTGTTCCTGATAAATGGACCAGCAAAGTCATTTCCGAGGTTCATTCCTCGGTGTTGGCAGGGCATCCGGGAATTTTTGGTACCCGAGATTTGGTGGCTAGGTCCTTTTGGTGGCCTTCCTTGTCACGGGATGTGCGGTCATTTGTGCAGTCCTGTGGGACTTGTGCTCGGGCTAAGCCTTGTTGTTCTCGTGCTAGCGGGTTGCTTCTGCCCTTGCCCGTCCCGAAGAGGCCTTGGACACACATTTCCATGGATTTCATTTCTGATCTTCCGGTGTCTCAAGGAATGTCTGTCATCTGGGTGGTGTGTGATCGTTTTTCCAAGATGGTCCATTTGGTACCCTTGCCTAAGTTGCCTTCCTCTTCCGATTTGGTTCCTTTGTTTTTTCAGAATGTGGTTCGTTTACACGGCATTCCGGAGAATATCGTGTCCGACAGAGGATCCCAGTTTGTGTCCAGATTCTGGCGATCTTTTTGTGCTAAAATGGGCATTGATTTGTCGTTTTCATCTGCCTTCCATCCTCAGACTAATGGTCAAACGGAGCGAACTAATCAGACACTGGAGGCTTATTTGAGATGTTTTGTTTCTGCGGACCAGGATGATTGGGTGACCTTCTTGCCATTGGCGGAGTTTGCCCTTAATAATCGGGCTAGTTCCGCTACTTTGGTTTCGCCATTCTTCTGCAACTCTGGTTTTCATCCTCGTTTCTCCTCGGGTCATGTTGAGTCTTCTGACTGTCCTGGGGTGGATTCCGTGGTGGATAGGTTGCAGCGGATTTGGAATCTTGTGGTGGACAACTTGAAGTTGTCACAAGAGAAGGCTCAGCGTTTTGCCAACCGCCGCCGCGGTGTGGGCCCCCGACTTCGTGTTGGGGATTTGGTTTGGTTGTCTTCTCGGTATGTCCCTCTGAAGGTTTCCTCTCCTAAGTTTAAGCCTCGCTTTATTGGTCCTTATAAAATTTTGGAAGTTCTTAACCCGGTTTCTTTTCGTTTGGATCTTCCGGTGTCGTTTGCCATTCACAACGTGTTCCATAGGTCTTTGTTGCGGCGGTACGTTGTGCCTGTGGTTCCTGCTGTTGAGCCTCCTGCTCCGGTGTTGGTTGAGGGCGAGTTGGAGTACGTGGTAGAGAAGATCTTGGATTCTCGTCTCTCTAGACGGAGGCTTCAGTATTTGGTCAACTGGAAGGGCTATGGTCAGGAGGATAATTCCTGGGTGGCCGCCTCTGATGTTCATGCGGCCGATTTGGTTCGTGCCTTCCACGCTGCTCATCCTGGTCGCCCTGGTGGTCTTGGTGAGGGTTCGGTGACCCCTCCTTAAAGGGGGGGTACTGTTGTGAACTATTCTTCTTGGCTCCCTCTTGTGGTCACTAGTGATTTGGCACTTGGATTGTCTTTTACCAGGTTGGTACTCACCTGCTTCATTAGGCCTGGGGTGTTGCTATTTAAACTTCCTGGATTCTCAGTCCAGTGCCTGGCATCGTTGTAATCAGTTCATTTCTGTTTGCTCCTGTCTTCAGGTCCTGGTTCTTTGCAAGATAAGCTAAGTCCTGCTTTCTTATTTTTTGATCATTTGCATTGTTTATATTTTTGTCCAGCTTGTACAAAATGTGATTCCTGATATCGCTGGAAGCTCTAGGGGGCTGATATTCTCCCCCCACACCGTTAGTCGGTTTGGGGGTTCTTGGATATTCAGCGTGGATATTTTGCAGGGTTTTTGCTGACCATATAAGTCATCTTACTATATTCTGCTATTAGTCAGTGGGCCTCTCTTTGCTAAAATCTAGTTCATTCTTACGTTTGTCTTTTCTTCTTACCTCACCGTTATTATTTGTTGGGGGCTTGTATTACTTTGGGGTCTTTTCTCTGGAGGCAAGAGAGGTCTTATTTTCCCTAATAGGGTTAGTTCTCCGGCTGGCGCGAGACGTCTAGGATCAACGTAGGCACGTTCCCCGGCTACTGTTAGTGTTTGTGCTAGAATCAGGTATATGGTCAGCCTAGTTACCACGTCCCTATGAGCTGGTATTTATGTTTGCAGACTTTGCTGTAATCTCTGAGATCCTTTGCCATTGGGATCATAACAGTATGGGGTCAGTGTTGGTTCCAACTGGATTATTCAACTGGCCTGGATGTAATGGGAGATCCTGTGGATGTCGGCGCACGTGGAATGCAGCGGAAGTCGCTCAGAGAGACACGCCTCTGAGGATCATCTTCTTTACACCAAAATTCTTCTTGAGTGCCAAGCTTTTTCTGATTTTGGATTCCTGGGCTGGATACCCTACCTGAGCACCTATACTGATTATTATTACGAGTGCCGTGTTGCTTCTTTTTCATTGTAAGATTAATCAATTTGGTGTGTTTTGGGGGCATATTCCCACTCCAAAAACTACACCGGAAGGATCATTATTAATATAGGGGGAAAAACACCGAAGAACTGACATGACACTAACACAATTAAAAAATGCAACCTGCATTATTTTTTGGTTTTTTTTTAAATGAATGAGAAGCTTGCTGCAAGCAGATCTGAAACATTTGTACATTTTGGTGCAAAAACAATGTTAGGCCGGTTTCACGCGTCGGTGTCTCTGGTACGTGTAGTGAGTTTTCTCACGTACCGGAGAAACTGACACACGTAGACTCATTCAAATGAATCTGTCTATGCACATGTCGGCATGTTTTCAGACCGGGTGTCCGTGTGCAAAACACGCAGACATGTCTGTTTTTACCCGGACACACGAGCTGCAAAAACATGCCGCACATGTGCACACTGAGAAGAGTGCACACTGTCCTCCGTGTGCATGGACAGCCGCCAGCGAAGCAGTGCTACTGTAAGCGCTGTTCCCCTGCATGTGGTACTGAACGCGGCTTTCATTCCTTGTCTCCTGCTTTGCCGGGGAGAATAAATGAATGGAAAACCCGACGTGGGGTCCCCCTATGGTACTGAACGTGGCTTTCATTCATGGTCTCCTGCTCTGCCGACGAGCAGGGGAGAATAAATGAATGCAAAAACCCGATGTGGGGTCCCCCCTATGTTGTTAAACCAACCTGGCAAAACTCACAGGTGCGGGCTGCTATTCTCAGGCTGGTAAGGAGCCATGGATATGGGCCCCCCAGCCTAAAAACAGCAGCCCGCAGCTGCCCAGAAAAGGCGCATCTATTAATTTAAGAAAATGGAGTGCTGCCTGCTTTTTTGGAAACGTATGGACTAGAGATGACCAGTGGTCTGGGGGCTTTGCACCCGAAGATAAGTAAAGGATTTGTGCTGTTCCAATATATATATATATATACACACACACACATACAGTCATGGCCAAAAGTATTCACACCCCTGCAATTCTGTCAGATAATACTCAGTTTCTTCCTGAACATGATTGCAAACACAAATTCTTTGGTATTATTATCTTCATTTAATTTGTCTTAAATGAAAAAAACACAAAAATAATTGTACTAAAGCCAAATTGGATATAATTCCACACCAAACATAAAAAAGGGGGTGGACAAAAGTATTGGCACTGTTTGAAAAATCATGTGATGCTTCTCTAATTTGTATAATTAACAGCACCTGTAACTTACCTGTGGCACCTAACAGGTGTTGGCAATAACTAAATCACAATTGCAGCCAGTTAACATGGATTAAAGTTGACTCAACCTCTGTCCTGTGTCCTTGTGTGTACCACATTGAGCATGGAGAAAAGAAAGAAGACCAAAGAACTGTCTGAGGACTTAAGAAACCAAATTGTGAGGAAGCATGAGCAATCTCAAGTCTACAAGTCCATCTCCAAAGATCTGAATGTTCCTGTGTCTACCGTGCGCAGTGTCATCAAGAAGTTTAAAGCTCATGGCACTGTGGCTAACCTCCCTAGATGTGGACGGAAAAGAAAAATTGACAAGAGATTTCAACGCAAGATTGTGCGGATGTTGGATAAAGAACCTCGACTAACATCCAAACAAGTTCAAGCTGCCCTGCAGTCCGAGGGTACAACAGTGTCAACCCTTACTATCCATCGGCGTCTGAATGAAAAGGGACTGTATGGTAGGAGATCCAGGAAGACCCTACTTCTTACCCTGAGACATAAAAAAAGCCAGGCTGGAGTTTGCCAAAACTTACCAGAAAAAGCCTAAAACGTTTTGGAAGAATGTTCTCTGGTCAGATGAGACAAAAGTAGAGCTTTTTGGGCAAAGGCATCAACATAGAGTTTACAGGAGAAAAAAAGAGGCATTCAAAGAAAAGAACACGGTCCCTACAGTCAAACATGGCGGAGGTTCCCTGATGTTTTGGGGTTGCTTTGCTGCCTCTGGCACTGGACTGCTTGACCGTGTGCATGGCATTATGAAGTCTGAAGACTACCAACAAATTTTGCAGCATAATGTAGGGCCCAGTGTGAGAAAGCTGGGTCTCCCTCAGAGGTCATGGGTCTTCCAGCAGGACAATGACCCAAAACACACTTCAAAAAGCACTAGAAAATGGTTTGAGAGAAAGCACTGGAGACTTCTAAGGTGGCCAGCAATGAGTCCAGACCTGAATCCCATAGAACACCTGTGGAGAGATCTAAAAATGGCAGTTTGGAGAAGGCACCCTTCAAATATCAGGGACCTGGAGCAGTTTGCCAAAGAAGAATGGTCTAAAATTCCAGCAGAGCATTGTAAGAAACTCATTGATGGTTACCGGAAGCGGTTGGTCACAGTTATGTTGGCTAAAGGTTGTGCAAACAAGTATTAGGCTGAGAGTTCCAATACTTTTGTCTGGCCCATTTTTGGAGTTTTGTGTGAAATTATCAATGTTTTGCTTTTTGCTTCATTCTTTTTTGTGGTTTTTCATTTAAGACAAATTAAATGAAGATAATACCAAAGAATTTGTGTTTGCAATCATTTTCAGGAAGAAACTGAGTATTATCTGACAGAATTGCAGGGGTGTGAATACTTTTGGCCATGACTGTATACAGTCAGTCCCACACCGTAATCCATATCTGGGGTATATTCAGTTTACAATCGGGAGTGGTGCTAATGGACCGCACGGGCTATAAACAACTGGGGAATGAATGATAAGCAGCGGGCGCACACTCAGTAACTAGCGGTGACGTCACTGAGTCTGTGCTCGCTCGCTGGCATGAGACCTCATGTGACCTCAGGATCATGGGAGAATGCAAGTGATGAGGTCACGGCAGTTCACTTCATCACTTGCATTCTCCCACGGTCCTGAAGTCGCAGGAGTTCATGCCAGCAGCGAGCACAGACTCGGTGACGTAGGTGCTAGTTACTGAGCCTGTGCCCACTGTGTATCATTCATTCTTCCCTGCTCGCCAGCTGAGCAGGAGAGAAGGGATGACAACCGGCTTCAGCACCACACGCAGGGGAACAGCGCTTACTGTAGCGCTGCTTCCCCAGCTGCCGTCTTTGTGGTACTGATGCGGCACACCTGTGCTGCACATTGTACACGGACAGACACACGGGCACGGATATCTCTGGTACAGTTTTTCCCAGTACCAGAAATATCAGAACGTGTGAAACCGGCCTTAAACTATGTGATCATACCCAAAGATTCTTTCTTATAAAAGAATTTGATTTTTTTCATTCATTGTCTCTCCTGTTCTTTGGTTGAACTTGGCCTTTTTTTCTTTTTCAAACATTACTAATTTACTAGTTATGTAAGTTTGGAGCAAAGCTTTACAACTTTGGCAATCTGACAAGCCTATACTGTTTGGTGGATTTGAAACTAGAAAAGTAGTATAAGCAGAAAAAAGTTTTCTGACTTTCATAATCACAGGATGGTTCAGTTGACCCACAAGCAGAAACTTCTCATACTGCGCTCTGGAAACAACAATTGAGAATGTCTGCACAAAACTGAAAAGAGCTGTAGAATCGGGGTAGCTTGGGGAATTTTAAAAGATACTTCAATTTTTTGAGCAAGCGAAAGGTCCTCCTAAAATTAGCACATTAACTAGTATAGGCAAGGATACTTAATCATATTTCTTTGAATATAATATAGCGCTAACATATTCCGCAGTGCTTTACAGTTTGCACACATTATCATCGCTGTCCTCGATGGGGCTCACAATCTAAATTTCCGATCAGTATGTCTTTGTAGTGTGGGGGGGAAACCGGAGTACCCGGGGAAAACCCATGCAAATACGGGGAGAACATACAAACTCCTTGCAGATGTTGTCCTTGGAGGGATTTGAACCCAGGACCCCAGCGCTGCAAGGCTGCAGTGCGAACCACTAAGCCAACTTGCCGCCTCTTTGAAGCACAAAAAGGAAAAGTGGTAGTCAGTGGAGCACTGGAATTTTTACAAAGTATTTAAATCCATTTCTTTTAGCAAATGATAGGTTCTCTTTATACTCTTCATTTTTCTGCACTGCTTCTCTACTAGGGTTTATAGATAAATAAATAAAGCTTATAATAAAACTTTCTCCTCACCCATATCAATCTGTTCTTAAAAAAATAAAAAATTCAGTCACAAACATGGTGTTTTGGGACAATTTAAAGGGATTGTTCTCTACTGACAACCCCTTGTTAAATACTATTCCCCAGTGTAAATTATATATATAAAAGGCATCGTGATTACTCGCTAATCCTGCCCCCTACACAGTAGCTCCGCCCCACCACATCACTACACATAATCCCGCCCCCCACCCCATTACCACACACAATCCCGCCCCCCCCACATTACCACACACAATCCGCACCACATTACCACACACAATCCCACCCCCCACCACATCACCACACATAATCCCGCCCCTTCAACACATCACCACACATAATCCCCCTCACCACATTACCACAGATAATCCCGCCCCCCCACCACATTACCACACAATCCCACGCCCCCACCACATTACCACAGATAATCCCGCCCACCACATCACCACACAATCCCGCCCGCCCACCACATCACCACACATAATCCCACCCCCCACCCCGTCACCACACAAAATCCCGCCCCCCTACCCCATCACCACATAATCCCACCCCCCACCACATTACCACACAATCCCGCCCCCACCACATCACCACACATAATCCCACCCCATCACCACACATAATCCCGCCCCCCTACCCCATCACATAATCCCACCCCCCACCACATTACCACACAATCCCGCCCCCACCACATCACCACACATAATCCCACCCCCCACCCCGTCACCACACAAAATCCCGCCCCCCTACCCCATCACCACATAATCCCACCCCCCACCACATTACCACACAATCCCGCCCCCACCACATCACCACACATAATCCCACCCCCCCACCCCATCACCACACATAATCCCACCCCCCCACCCCATCACCACACATAATCCCACCCCCCACCCCATCACCACACATAATCCCGCCCATCACCACACATAATCCCGCTTCCCACCACATCACCACACATAATCCCGCTTCCCACCACATCACCACACATAATCCCGCCCCCCACCACATCACCACACATAATCCCACCCCCCACCCCATTACCACACATAATCCCGCTTCCCCACCCCATTACCACACATAATCCCGCCCCCCACCACATCACCACACATAATCCCGCCCCCCACCACATCAGCACACATAATCCCACCCCCCACCACATTACCACACATAATCCCGCTTCCCCACCCCATTACCACACATAATCCCGCCCCCCACCACAGCACCACACATCATCCCGCCCCCCACCACATCACCACACACAATCCCGCTTCCCCACCCCATTACCACACATAATCACACCCCCCCACCACATTACCACACATAATCCCGCTTCCCCACCCCATTACCACACAATCCCGCACCCCACCACATCACCACACATAATCCCGCCCCCAACACATCACCACACTATTGTTATTAACTTCATTTTAAGTTAATTTACCACCTGCGTAAGTTCTATTGAATGTTGTCATTATTTACTTTAGTTTAATCACCAGCAGCGTTAATTAGATAGCAATGATCGTGCCGAGCGTTAGCTGGCTGGAAACAGCTAGTTATGAATAAGATACTTGCCTCTTTCTGTTGCAGCAATGCTAGGTCCAGTCTCCCGAGGTTCATATAACATTGTTAGACATAAGCTGCAGTTCTCATCGGCACCCGCTAATGTGCTGCAGTTCACGCTTTCTGTGGAAGAGTGCAAACTGAAGATTAGCGACCACTAATTGGCTCCAGTGTTATATATAACAATTTCACTGGAGCCTCAGGAGACCCGATGCCGACACTGTTGGAGTGGTATAGGAGTTAAATATTTTATTCTTCATTTTACACTGGGAAATAGTGTTTTTTAAAAAAGGGATTTTCAAAGAGGTGGACAACCCCTTTACCAAAATCAGGACTGTCTTCTTGCAATCAAATAGTCCTGAAAACATTTCTGGTAGGATGTTTGATGCTTTGGAAAAGCCTGCAGTTATCTGTATAGATTTATTTGAAGAGAACCTGAAACATCCAGGAATTCTATGTACGTGCAGGTATTTCTTACTTATATTGTGCCATTTAATTCCACCGTGCTTTACAGACATTATTGGCATGAGGGTAATCTGCAGGTATATAGTTTCTGGACATGACATGTTCCCTTAAAAGAAGTATTAAAATATAACTTTGAAAGCAAGATCTAGAAATGATGTCATGTCCTTGTCAGTGTTCATTGTTAAATTATTCTAATTATTGAAAGGTTGTGTACCAGGATTATAGTGGAGTCTAGACCAATATATTGTTACACTACCCACTTCCTCATATTGCAGTAGAACATGACTTAATGTCTCTACAACGTAAGAAATGTAGGAATGTAAGTAAACACCAGACTATGTAGGCTTTTTTGAAGGTCAATTAAAGGTTTTTCATTAAAGGAAACATAGCAACTCTGGAATTTTAAAGCTACAATGCAAAATTAGAAGAAAATGGGAATTTAAAGTTGAAAACAAGCAAAATTATCTGTATGAATATATATTATATATAAATGGAGTTGTTTCTGCAGCGTGTCCATGGATTTCTGCAAGACCCATTTAGATAAATGGAACAGTAGCAGAAATTTATGCAGCTAATGTGCTACATGAACTGACACTTGATGAGTATGGTCAAACTCCTTGTGCGTAAACCCCTGTGATAACTGGCCTCATCAAAACCTGAGCATGCAGTCAGCTTTTATGTCAAAGCTATGAAAATATTTTCTTCAAAAAGCATTCCCAGAAAAATTACTTTTTATATACGGTACTTTTTTTTAGTCTTTTACAAATATGTATATAGTGCACCATTCTCCCATTCTGGGCCTTGTCTGCACTGTATGACTGCAATTCAGACTTGAGGAACAGCCCAGCATCTCTCATGTGGACCGGAAGATGTTATTTCAATATAAGCTTTTGAGACACTCCAAATCTTCTAGACTTACATTGAGAAACCACAAATAAAAGAGAAAATTGAATGGCACAAAGACAAAAAAAATCGACTTGATGGTGGTCTCTGAATCAACGACACCCTTCACGGTATATTCACAGTGTGTGGAGGTGCTTGCTGAAAAACACATATGAAGTAATCCAATAATAAGAAGAAAATAGCCACACAAATCAGGACCCGTTGAAGCGTGCAAGACGCGAAACGGCCGTAGTCCACTTTTTCTGTATGTTCTGCTAACGTCTCTCCCCTATAACCTTGTCCACTTTGTGCAAATGAAATAAAGGACAAAGGTTTTTTTCTTCCACGGAAAATTCGAGTTGTGCGGCTGTTTTCTTATTATTATTGGATTACATTGAGAAACTTCTGATACACACAGAAGACCCTGTGTGATCTGGTCACCCTAAAATGAGGACATTTGAACCAGAAGATAACAGAAGAGTACAGCGATCAGTAAATATTTCAATATATTCTCACTATACAACATACGTATTGCTAAGGAGCTCAAATATTAATTTGTTAGTGCTTTTTCAAAGCATAGCTATTTTCATTAATTGTTTATTTCATAACTTAATAGTAAATGTGAATGTACTATAACTTAGTAATATCAGTGGAATTGCCTTTTTTTGTTCTGGACTGATCTTTCATTTTTGATTCACGGGTAAGATCTGTTTTAAGTGAATACAGACTTTCACATTGCTGAGATAGATGACAGTTGGTGCTCGTAAAGTTCTATGGCAAACTGTAACCGTTGTTTCAAGAGAACTTGCAGCAGAATGTCTGTATTTGTCTATTGATTTATGAAATAAAAGATTAAACCAGTTACCCTGTAAGCCGGTGTAGAAAGAGTGGGTGAAAAAAAATAATTGAAGTTTTTAATCCCTTCACAACATCTGCTGTATGGGTACAACATAGGTCAAGAGCTCTTGTATGGAGCAAACCAGGTGAGGAATGCGGAGAAAGGAATTAATGCAAAGTGGTATGACAGAAATGAAAATGTGTATTTTTCCACCCAAATCCCTCTAACTTCTGAACAGGTTACAACAGCCGGCAGACTCTAAGGCCGCTATTAGGTCGTAAATTGCCATCGCAAACATCAGGACCACACAATCATGATCTGAGGGCACCAACTGGGATAAAGAGGAAGCCCCCACACTGTAAACCATTTATAATGATGTAGTCACTATTGACAGCAGCATCTAAGGGGTTAAACAGATATGGACGGTGTAAACACTGATCGTGGCTAATGCAGCACGTTGTCAGCTATAGTGTACAGCCGACAGCTGCGGGATTGTCACCTGTATGGGGATGCTAGTCTCATATCTCAGGTAAGTTAAAAGACGTATTGGCGGTCATTAAGGGGTTAAACTATTGTTACTTTTTTTTCCCCATTTCTCAGTACATAAATAATTTCTTTCAAATCTGCATGCAAAATAGCTATGTCTTTGGGAAAAAGTTATTATTGGTCTTGGAAAACTGGTTTAAAAACAAACAAAAACAAAACAGTTTGGGTGTCAACCATTAGTAGGTGGTGGTGACTAGTGATGATGAGCGAATATACTCGTTACTCGAGATTTCCTGAGCACGCTCGGGTGTCCTCCGAGTATTTGTAAGTACTCGATTTAGTTTTCAGCGCCGCATCTGAATCATTTTCATCTGTTAGCCAGCATAAGTACATGTTGGGGTTGCCTGGTTGCTAGGGAATCCCCACATGTAATCAAGCTGGCTAACAGATGTAAATCATTCAGATACAGTGCTGAGAACTAAATCTCTGAGTACTTACAAATAATCGGAGGTCCCCTGACTGTGCTCGGGAAATGTCGAGTACCGAGTATATTCGCTCATCACTAGTGGTGACACAATAGCAGTGCTCACTACTATCCACAGAGCTACTGGATTATCTGAACTAATGGTTTCAAATACCATTTCATCTCCACCCATGGCATAATTGTTTCCCTAGCATGTGATGGCATCAATGTTTGGTCACAGTGAAGACAGACCTTTCTCTAGCTTTGACATCCATTAAAAGATTCACTAGCATTAAAGGAGTATTGTAGATCTGCTCACTTCCACAATGGAGGTGAGTGATGACGTGTCACTGGCCACCTGCCTACTCTAATGAACAAGAAATGCGCACAATGGAGGCCGATCACACATATTTTGGCACATATGTTGGGTTGCAATGTTATTGCCACTGCTCAATTCCAATAGAGAAGAGCGTGCCTGCAGGCAACCCCCTTTTAGCATTTACAACTCAAAATTTGAAATACTTCTCAACAAACCTCGATACGGACCCCCAGATGTGCAAATGCTCACCTCGTCCCATATCTGCACTCATCCTGACAGTGCTCAGGAGTGAAGAGGAGCGCAGTAGCATAATTTTAGAGATGCAGTGTGGCTTGCGTTTTCCAAAGACTCCCTCTTATCCAGAGTCGGCAATTGTCGTTTAAGTCCTGGTGTGTGTGTGTGTGTGTGTGTGTGTGTGTGTGTGTGTGTGTGTGTGTGTGTGTGTGTGTGTGTGTGGCCACATAAACATGTGCACACTGTTCCTGCTCCTAATGTTCCAGTCTGATTTGAGTTACGTTTGTACATTTTAAACTTCAGTATTTTCCAGAGATTTAGTAGAATTTGCTTTCTATTTTGTTGCATTAAGAGTATGCATGCCATCTTTTTCTTGTTTACATAAAAGAAAGGTTGTTGAAGGATATAGACTGTGTTATAAACTGCTTTGAAGCCATATCTTGAGAAAGGATCAGTCGGGAAACCAACTCCTTGAGTCAAATTCTGCATATGGCACTGAATTTCCAGAGTAATACCACACTATTATAGACTTAGTGTAATTGTATAAATGGATCGAAAATGCCTTTTTTATACTGTAATCTTGAAGTAATTAAAATGACCCATGTTAGCTTTATTAGCCCTAAGATGTAGGAGGTTAATTATAAAAGTTATTGGCACACCAGAACAGATGGTCTGTGAATCTTCATGAAATTATTTAAAATGTAATGTGTTAAGGATGGAAGATGGATAAGGATTTGTTTTACAATTTATGTTTTTTTCTTTAAGATGGGGTTAAGACATTTCTACCCTAATGGAATGTGCAACTTAATTCTCTTTGCTTGTCTATAGAACATTCACCAATAATTGGGCGTTAGTCCCAGTATTGCAATTAAGGCTCCCACTTACAACCTCATTGCCCAAATGGAACAGTATTCGATATTTAGCAAAGTTTCATGTTTACTATTTTCTCTTCTTGCATATGAAAATATTGAACTGATTTGTCACTGTTAGTTTTTAGCATCAGTTTCACTCATATCTATAAAAAAACACCCACAACAGCGCCTTCCCATAGCAAAGAGTGAAAAATAGACAAAACTAGGTTATTGTCCTGTCCAAGATTTTTTTTTTTTATGGACCTATAGACTTTCATTGTCAGTTTTTGACCCAAATCACAAAACGCGCCAAGTCCCTTTTTTTTTTTTGCAGACACTTTGAAGCTACAACAATGAAGAATCTGAGCCAGTTTTCTGAAGCTACTTGCTAATTCTTAGTGGCTTTAGTATGTGCCTTATCCTCTCAAATGTGTCCATTTTAAGTGTTTGTTTTTTTTCTTTCCTTGACAACTCTACTTACCCATATGTTTTGGCCAGATTCATGAAATGCGACTTATAGCAAAGACCCTGCCTGGAGTAAGGTTGCTGGAGGAGTTCTCCATGTGGGGCGTTTTTGTGACACAGGATTTGGTGTCAAAAAGTCACATTGGCTAAAGTCAAAACAAACAAACATGTGAATAGACCCCATAGACTGAGTACTTGTTCTGTGAAAAACTCAAAAAATTACTTGAAAAACTGAAGGCTGAATGATTCTTTAGTTATTCAAATTTTGGGAGCATCCTAATCCCTCCAGCCAAAAAGAATGACAAAATGTTGTGCAGACTATGATGAGGAAGTTCATGAAAACTGATTAGTTGCTGTAAGCAAAGACAAAGTCCAACTTTTATTCCTTAAGATGCTCTTCAAAAAATTTAATTTGTTGTTGGATGGTTGTAATGAATTTCCCTCATATATAAATTTTAAAGCCTGAGCCATTAGCCCATCATGAACCCCATGGAGAGCTTGTGCTTTCCATCCTTTCAAAAACTGGTGCAGCTGAAAGCATCCCATTTGTAAATATACCAAGTAACTAGTAAGTTTATAATTTACTGATATTTCCAGCCTGATCAACAAAGTACAGAATCCTAGCACAAACTCACCACTGCGTATTCTAGTGCTTCTGCCATTTTAGACTTGTTTCATTTTTGTGGTAGTCTTATTATAGGAAACTAATTTTTTCAGATGTCCCACTTCTAAACTGGTGCCACTAAGTTCATTGGGGTATAAAAATGTTTAATTCAATAGGGCAGCCCTGCATATATGATAAAATCCAGTTGAGAGAGAGGAATCTCCAAGGAGGGTCTGGTGGAAAAGTGCTCAAGTGTCCCATCGACTTCTATTATACTCGTTACACGAGTCAAGCATGTCCAAGCCTCCGACACGCTTGATTTGAGTAATGAGTACTTGCGCATTTTAGTGCTCACTCAACATTTGTCAGCAATCCAATGATCATGATCTTTGATTGAGGAATGACTTCTTGTGTGTCATCCACACCAAGCTGTCCCATGCTGTTATTGAATTTTGGCAATTTCATTGCTCTGAACTACACTGTGAAATGCCGAGTTTAAATCGAACCTATCATCAGGAATTTGCTACGTAAACTACAGGCTGATTAAAATGATATCTAGGTTGAAGAAATCCATCTTGTGGTTCTTGTTTAATGAGTTGGCAGTTTTCCATTAATGAGATAATTGTGCTGCAGGGCGGAACTGTGGGCGGCTTTTTTTTTTTCATGCTCTCCCCTCATCATCATTGTTAAATGACAGGTCGCTAAAATAAAAATTGTGGTCTTAAAAAACAAAACAAAAAACAACAAACACCAAAATGGTGCCGGTGGTGCATGCGCAGTAGCCAACTGGTGGGCAGCACTTCGTAGATTGAGAGAATCGCTTGGTGATGAATGCTACTGCCCATGTGCCGCCAATGCAGTTTTGTTGTAACAAAAAAAAATTGGCTCCAGCAAAATGGTGGCGGCGCATGCTCCGTTGTATCTATCAACAAGGGATAGATGAAGGTTCAGTGAGATGTCATTTAAGCCGCAATGATGACTGAGGCCAGAGCATGAAAAAAAAGAGCTGCCCACAGGCATGCCCCACAGCATGATCTTATTAACTCAAAACTGCAAACACAGATTACACAAGAACTACAAGATGGATTTCTTCAACCAAGGTATCATTTTAATCAGTGTAACAGTGCCAACCTGACAATGCCTGTAGTTTTGCTTAACAAAATCCTGCTGACAGGTTCGCTTTAGGCTCAAGAATTATTGCACAAAACTGCTCGGTAGGGACTTTGCAGGTCACCCGTGGGAACTGCTCATTCCTAATTTGCATACAGCATTCTAATTTGCATACAGCACAGGAGAAATAGATTTTCATTAAGTAACTTCGATTCCAAAGCCCAGTGTAATCACATTTAGAAAAACCTCTTTATGGCTAACTACGTAGTGGCAGCCATTTAGAAAGCGGAAACTTTATGACCAGTTCCCTTTTTATACCATGTATATTACAAACAAATAACAAAGACCTTTTTTCTCTTTTCTAGGATGAACCGATTGGTCTATTCACTGGGACCAATGTTCCTACTCTTTGGACTTTTGCTACCAAACATTGAAGGAAATAAAAAGGTTCGCGGATCTCAAGGAGCCATTCCTCCTCCTGACAAAGGGCAGCCTAATGACTCTGAGCAAGGTCAACCAGGAAATCGGAGCAGAGGAAGAGGCAAAGGACAAGCCCTGGTAGGTGAGGAGGTGTTGGAGTCCAGTCAGGAAGCACTACATGTTACTGAAAGAAAGTATCTGAAGAGGGACTGGTGTAAGACACAGCCACTCAAGCAAACCATCCACGAGGAAGGATGCAACAAACGCACCATACTCAACAGATTCTGTTATGGGCAGTGCAATTCTTTCTACATTCCTCGACATATCCGCCGGGAGGAGGGATCCTTTCAGTCCTGCTCATTCTGTAAACCTAAAAAATTCACTACCATGGTGGTTACACTCAACTGTCCTGAGCTACAGCCATCCACAAAGAAGAAAAGAATAACGCGTGTCAAGCAGTGTCGCTGCATCTCTATAGATCTGGACTAACTAGCATCAGAGAGGTTATCCTCTGCGCTGGTCAAAATGATTACATGATACATTCACACAGCTGGACTGCACCCATGCAGAAGGTGCATTTGTGTGTATCAAGCCACAATTATTTCTGGATGTCAAATAATCACCTGTATCAAAGCTACTTTCAGTCTTCCTAGGGTAACACAACAAAACAAGGCTCACCAAAGATGGACTGACTGCTCCAGTAAAGCACAAAGTGCATTCTTGGAGTACAGAAAATAAAACCCCCTAAGTGCAGTTTTCATGTATACAATGTGTATATATCTTATTTATTCACACTTACATGTTTGTGATGCACCTAAGAGGGTCAGTTGGATTAATGTGTCTGCCTGTAAAAATTTTGTAACCAGGAGATGAAAAATTAATTCTGCACCTGATCACGACAGAAGAGCACATTTGGCTTACCAGTGACTTTTGACCATTTTAACACTTATTGAGGTATATTGCATCAAGTGAAATAAAAAAAATTTAAAATTGGTTCAAGCTTTAAGAAAATGCAATAAGGTGTGAAGTCTACTTTTTAAGGCAAAACTGTGAAAATATCCCAAACCCACACACGGGATCCTAAAATGCCAAAAGTCTATAACTAGTATTTGGAAAACTGTAACCTGATAATTCACCAAGATTTTTTTCTTCTCAATATATAGATCTGCAACATCTTGTGAAGCACTTTTTAAAGGGGTCATCAGGCCTTAGAGTGACTGCAGCCCGGCATCGCTCAATACCCTTGCATTGAGTGAAGCCACACACACGTCTGGTCATCACTTGTCCTCATGTATGCTAATCGCATACTTGCGGTCACGCGCCCGCTGTCGGAGAATCCAGACCGCACACAGTACGATGTGAGGATTCTTAAGAAGCAGAAGGCCAGCCAACCCCTTTAATGCTTGAAAACCCAGTAATATTTTTTGCTAGACCTTGTTATTTGTAGCCAAATTGCTCTACTTGTACAAAACCTTGCATTGGATAGAGGAAATGCTTGCCAGAGTGATTTTACAATGCAGGAATATGAAGTGAAAAACATTCAAATACTTTCACTCTCGCCAACCTGACTGGCCATGATTTCAGGCCTTCCTGAACACCACCAGTGTCTGATGTCACTATTACTCTTCTGGCTAACTGATCAGAATTCTTGTAGGGGCCGCTCATTATTGGCCTGTAAAATAAATAAACAACTTCTCAACCAAGATATGAAAATATGTGGGTGAATTTTTGAAGTGCTGTGTGTGTGTGTGTGTATATGTCTAATAAATAAACATATAATTTCATAGTCTTGGAGAAAACTACTCAGGCTGGTTTGAGATCACCAATCCAGTTGTGCTACAGACCACTATTTCTTTGCTTATATGTTAGTTTATATGCAATTACAAATGACTTTTTTTTTTTTTTAATGCATATTACTTTTTTTTTTTTTTTGCATAATAAGTCATTCTGCCCTGCAAACCATGCTGACTATTCATGTCGAATGAGAAAAGCAAGAAAACTAAACTGGAAAAACGGCCAGCCCTAAAGGTGTATGTACTATCTATATGTAATATTCAGACAAATTGTTTATGAGCCTGGTATGCTAACATGTCACTACGCCATATGCACCATGCAACTCATTATAGACCTGTTCTTTACCCTAGGGAACATACAACATGTGATGAACCATGTATGTAATTTTTTTATACATGCACTCTCCTAGGTACAGGTCAGATTTGGGCAAGCTTCTGAACAAGATGTAGTAATTTTAATGGCCCCTCTCAAGCCCAACCAGATGTTGACTTCTCTTTGATCTGAACAACACGTCAGGGTTCAGACAATAAGATTAGTTTACAATTTATTGTGCCTTTGATTCCGCCACACTGATGAGTTTTAAATTTGTTACCCAGCGAGCTGGTCACACGAGGAGGGAACACAGAGGGGAACTACAAGAAAGCCTAGAGGCGGCGGGCAAGTGTCTGATTTCAAAGTTGGTTTTACTCTGTCGCCTTTAAAGTTCGATTTGCACCTATTGCTGCTTTATATAATAACGTCCGGCAAGGACAGATTTAGGTTGAATATACGCTAGCATGTTAAAAAAAAATGCAGTTATTGCATGGATTCATAAGAATACTAGACAAGAAGCCAACCTTCCAAATCATAGGTTTCAGGAAGCAAGAAGCAAACCTACCAAATCACGTGGTTTCAGAAAGGAAGATGCATATTTTGACATGAATAAGCCAAGTGGAATAAAAAAAAAGAAAGTCAGAACAGTAATATGAACTTACAATAATTCGGAAAACATAAGCTTACCTGTGATCTGATTCCGAGGTGTCACATTGGGCCCCATGTTTTACCAGATTTTCATTCTTCCCATGTCTTCATTACTCATGCTTCCAGCATCTGCTGCCTTTTAATAAAATTTTGTTAAGTTTCAAAATGTTTGAGTTCTCTGCTGTTGCGGTACTCTTAAGGATTCAGTTTCATCACTTTTATATTGTAGCCAGAAGTCTTCCTTTGTACTAGTACTGCCTATGCTGTGAAAATTTTCTCACCTATATCATACTGCTAATAAACCTAAAGAGATCAAACATGGAGGTTTCTTAAATGCTACATTTTTGCACAGTTTTATTTTTCTTTGCATATTTCTACAGTAGGTGTCGGCACAGTCTGCTTCTGGTTTCATTGACTGACTTTGTAGATTCAATTTCTACATCCTGCAGTGAAAAGCCTATAAAAATAAAATATGCAACGCATTCAGCAGTCTGCTGGTATCAGTACTACAAAAACAAACAAACAGGGTAATACACCTTTTCTAGTAATAAATTAATGTAGAAGTGCACAAATATGCTATGTATTCAATATATGAACATATACAGTGGGTACGGAAAGTATTCAGACCCCTTTTACATTTTTCACGGTTTCATTGCAGCCATTTTGGTAAATTCAAAAAAGTTCTTTTTTTTTCTCATTAATGTACACTCTGCACCCCATCTTGACTGAAAAAAAACAAATGTAAAAATTATTGCAAATTTATAAAAAAAAATATGAACTTTTTTAAATTTACCAAATGGCTGCAATGAAACAGAGTGAAAAACTTAAAGGGGTCTGAATACTTTCCGTACCCACTGTACATGCATAGTGCATCAGCACACTGCGATGAATGAATACCTCAACTCCAATATTGCTGTAAATGTTAATCGTAAAGTACTTAGTGTGTTTTGAATGAGAGCACAAAAGCCATCCGCGTCAAGGTGCAGCTAAATATGGATGTCCCTAAACACTAAATGTCCTATTCTCAGTGTGCCATACATAGAGTATTTGTGCAGCTGTAAATTAATTTAATACTAAAGATATGCAGGCCCTATTTTTTTTTGTTTGTCTTTGTAGTGCATATCGTGTGTAGTGGCCCCCTCCAGCACTCATCTTTCCCATGCAAGGTTTTAATTGCGAGCTATGCCTGGTTTCCTTCTTGCTACACATTCACATGGTGAGATAGAACATTAAATGTTTAGGGGCCGTCCTTATTTAGATATGTGGTTGGATGGCTTTTGCACTCTGATTTAAAAAAAAAAACACTAACAAAGTAACTTATGTTTTTTAACTTTTACAGCAATAGTGGAGTTCATGTGTTCATTGATCGCAGTGTGCTGATGCATCGGGTGTGTATATGCTAGTATCTGTAGACCTATTGCTTACCTCCATGAGCAAGTGAGCAAAGCCAAAATACCTTTCAAGGCAGAAAGCCTCCAAGTTCTTACTCTGTTTTTATGCGTTTTGTACAGGTACAGTAAGTTACAATATTTAAAATTCACAAAAAAAAAAAAAATACTTGTGATCATTCCAAATATCACCTACAAGTGGTTGGGAAATGGAGGGATTATGGGCCCAATTCATCAAAGCCAGTTCTGACAAATTGGGTGGGGGCATGGTACCTGCCGCTAGTCAAACTCATGATGAGCGGCAAAAATAGAAATCCAAAATAATTTAACACTGTTGTGCTTTTCAAAAAATGTAAGTTTTATACTGCCCCCCCCCCCAGGTCCAGTGCTATTCACAGCAATGGGTCCGGGACCGCTCCTAGCACAGATTTACCTGGAGTAGGGGGGTTGTAAATGAAACAATAATGTTTAGGTGGAAATCTTTATGCGCCGAGAGTAGACGCTCATACGCACCACATTTGATTACACTGTCGAACTATTTGTATTTTTTTTCAGTTACTATTTGATTAGGATTTAAGGTTCTTTAACAGAATGACCCCACGAAGTCTGAGCTCAGCAATAAAATCCTACATCTTATGGCTTTTGCAAGGAAGGGATTTTGCAATGTTTAAACCATCAGAGGTTTGAATGGTGCATAACATCCCTCCAAATCCTTAGAAGTCGTCTTACTTCTGTGATGAAGCAGTATATTAAAGGAGAGGAAATTTAGAACCTCATAAAAATAAACAGCGTGAAGCATCAGACATACGAGATGGTTTTTATTAAAAGTGACGCTCACCCAATTTACATCTGTGCACCACAAATGCGGTGGTTTTTTTTTAATGAATTCTGTGGGTTTTTTTACAAGTTAAAAATATAATTGTTTTGTCATCTAGAAGTTTACAAAGAACAGCAAAGCTTTGCTCATCATGGGATACAAACCGCATCACACCCTGACATCCCAGACAAAAACACAGCCAATCAATTAACCTTTCTGCACGGAGTGATCAGTGTGAAGAGGAAATAAAACTGGGGCACGTCAAAACTTTCCAAACGGAATTTATTAGCATAAATACTGATTCCTTCATGTCTTTAGGATTTCCAGCATAGGCAAGCGCCATCTCTAGATTCTTTGCATACAAAAATACATTTAGAACGGTAAACAATATTCTGAAATAAGGAAAATATAGCGACATTTTCTACTATTTACATGTATCACGCCATCTGAAATAATAACAAAAATACTTTATTTGGTTCTAGACTGTAAGAACTAGATTAGAAAAATAATGTAAAAATAATGATTATTCGCAGTTCTTTTCAGGCACACAATATATGGTCAGTAATTGCAATCTGTGTCATGCACAAATATAGAGCGAATGCAAAAATAGTTAAAAATTTACCAGCATTTTCATAGTTGTAGACCTTTTTTTAAAGGATGTCTACAACTCCCAATATGCCAACTAAACCACTTATTAGGTAAGTA
This sequence comes from Ranitomeya variabilis, assembly GCF_051348905.1. Taxonomy (NCBI): domain Eukaryota; kingdom Metazoa; phylum Chordata; class Amphibia; order Anura; family Dendrobatidae; genus Ranitomeya; species Ranitomeya variabilis. The sequence continues at coordinate 663,922,890 of NC_135232.1, read as the reverse complement.
TGGGACTTAGCTCCTATAAAAAAAAGTCATCTCTGGAGTGTATATTTTATTGGTTTAGATGTTGGTGTACCCTTGGCGTGAATAAGGGCTTACTGCACAGTCTCAATTTGCACAGTACATATCATGATTGTTGACAGTGCTCAAACAAGTACTGGCTTAATTCAATCCGCAGCTCTGCGCCTCTACAATACTACAGGAGCCCGGCTATGCTCAGGTGTCTGTGTTTTCATCATGGGTTCCTGTCTGCAGTACAGTATCTAGTAGCTGCTGCAGACAGGAGCCAGTGATGAGAGCTCACACTGACAAGGCAGAACCTTGTCAAAACACGCAGTGTTTGTGTGCACGCTCATCGCTTGCTCCTGTCTGCAGCCACTGCTTGGTACTGTACTGCAGACGGGAACCCACGAGTAGACATTACCTGAGCTATTGTAGTTTCGCCACAGAGATACTGATTGAGCTAAGGCAGCTCTCATTTCTGCACTATCAATCAAGATATGAGGTGCAGAACCACAGAGCAAAATCAAGCTGCGCTAGCTTGAGCAATGTTAATCAAGATATCAAGGTTCTTAGGATGAAAATCAAAGAGGCATAATGGTGCACAGAGCCCATGGCAACTAAACCGCTAAAATCTATACTACAGGTATTTGTTTTTTTATAAGGGCCAAGTCACATACATACCTGCTTAAGAGGTTCAATTAGTATTTTGAGGGTGACAGACTCCCTTTAGAGTATCTAAATGTACAGCGAGAAAACTTTACTTTTAGCTACTGATGGCTGTAAGATTCATAAACACAAGAGAGCATGCAATGCAATCATCCTCACGTTGTCCAGCACAATTATTATGGGAACCTTGTCATTTTCACATACACAGTTAATTTCTTTTTCCCCATAGAGCTCTAACCTAACAGATAATGGAATTTTCCAGCGAAAAAAGAAACAGATGATTTTTAAATAGTAAGATATCATGTACGGATACATTATAGGACTGTATTTTCAATGCATAGGCAGCACAGCTTTTAGGATAGAGCTTCTACCAGATGATGGGGGAACTGGGGCTAACTGAGCTGTGCTAGGGAGTTATTCTACTTACTATTTATTTACTATTTAAAATTCTAGAAATCTACTTTTTTGAAGAGTGTGTCGGGTGATTTACTAGGGAAACAAATGGGGAGAACAAAAGTTTGGTATGGTTCTTTTTCCTGTCCCAAAGAGGATAGGAACGATGAGAGGGAGCTCCTATCCCTGGCCACACCGGGCAGATCAGCATGGATCGGGGGACCCAGCCTTTTCCCTTACTGCTATCAAGTGATCTGTGGCCGACTCCCTCCAATTGCGGGTCCCTCAGCCTACCTCAGTGAAATGCTGCTCCTGAGTTGTGAGCCGCTTCCCCCTGCCTGGGGGCTCTCAACTCGGGCATCTGCCTCCGGTGTGCTGCAAGCCCTGTGGGCACGCTTCCGGCCCGTTACTCATTTCCACAAGCCTGGCAGAGCACTTCCGGGTCGCTGCCGGCGTGCATTCCATGGTGGAGTGCAGGAAGAGGATCCGGCGGGGACTTCAGTCATATGGGTATCATATAAATAGGGTCCCTGTGTGTGTGTGTGTGTGTAAGCTGCCCTACTGTAAGCTAGCTCACAGTAAATTAGATTAGTTGGAATAATGGTCAAAAGTAGGTTCACAAAAAAATCCCAAATATTCAAAAATATCTTTTAATAAATAATCTATTTAAAAACTGGTGCACACAAAACCATCACCAAAGAAAAATAATACTTTATAGAAAAGATCTTAGTGGGTGCCTAACCCTAAAGGCCTAGCACTCTTTTGCACCCTACCTGACAGCGGAGATTGGCACCCTAAAGCCAGCGCAGTGGTGCCCCGCTCACCGTCGGCTATCCCTTCTACTCTTATAGTCCCTATAGGGAAGGGGCAGAAAAACAGGGGCGTTATAACGATGTAGTTGATTAAATTAAGATGTCATGGGCCAAAGGATATAAATAACCCTTGTTCTGACCCTGCCTCAGCGGGGGTTGGCACCCTAAATTATTCACGACATGTGGCACCCCCACTCCTCGACGGCTGTCCCAATGCTGACCCTAAGGCTGGAGTCACACACAATGTATAAAAAAATCTGTCCGATTTTGTCTGCCGAGAATCGCACAAATGTTCTCTGTATGGTGATCCGTATGTCATCCGTGTGCAATTCCAGGATGTGGTTTTTTTCTCAAAAAAGTATCCGTATGTCATCCATATGGTGAGATTTTCCCACACATTTGCAAAATGAGCAAATAATGGCTGAGCCAATTTCCTGTCACCTGCCCAATGCCTGAGAATTTCTCGCAAGTCACACGCATGGTCCGTGTGCTGTGCGATTTTTTTCTCGCACCCATAGACTTGCATTGGCATTTCTCAGCTGAGATACGGACGAGAAAAATAACGGATGATGGGAGCTGCCCCATAGATTAACATTGGTCCGAGTGCTATGCAATTTTTTTTTATCACTTAGCACTCATCCGTATTACACTGTAGTGTGACCCTGGCCTCATAGAAAAGCTCTTCAAGGGACCATTAAAAAAAAAAGTGCTAGAGTGCAAAAAAAGGAGTAAATACACATCTTGTTAATGACTGCTACTTAAGCTTGATGGTATCAGATGTCCATAGCGATAGGGTCATAAGCACAAAGGGTAGGTGCCCTCCAGATAACATGTCGGGCCAGCCGTCGAGGAGGAGTGGGGGCACCACATCGTGTGAATAATTTAGGGTGCCAACCCCCGCTGTGAGGCAGGGTTAGAACAAGGGTTATTTATATCCTTTGGCCCAAAACATCTTTATTTAATCAACTACATCGTTATAACGCCCCTGTTTTTCTACCCCTTCCCTATAGGGACTATAAGAATAGAAGGGATAGCCGACAGTGAGCGGGGGCACCACTGCGCAGGATTTAGGGTGCCAACCTCCGCTGTCTGGTAGGGTGCAAAAGAATGCTAGGCCTTTAGCTTTAGGCACCCTCTAAGGTATTTTCTATAAGGTATTTTATGATGGTTTTGTGTGCACCAGTTTTTAAATACACTATGTTCCAAATTATTATGCAAATTACATTTTTCTTGGATTTTTCTAAATGGTCGGTGCAAATGACAGTCAGTCTAATAAAAGTCATCACCCGTTAGAGTATACATTGAATTTTATTGAAGAAACCTCCCAATGATAACAGTATAATCTCCAAAATGAATAAAAACTCAAAATGCACTGTTCCAAATTATTAGGCACAGTAGAATTTCTAAACATTTGATATGTTTTAAAGAACTGAAAATGCTCATTTGTGGAATTCACAGCATTAGGAGGTCACATTCACTGAACAAAAAAGCTATTTAACTCCAAAACATCCTAACAGGCCAAGTTAGGCTACTTTCACATTAGCGTCGCGCACTGCACGTCGCAATGCGACGTTGCGGCGCACCGACGCATACTGTGGAAGCGCCGCACAACGGGGGCAGCGGATGCTGTTTTTCAACGCATCCGCTGCCCCATTGTGAGGTGCGGGGAGGAGGGGGCGGAGTTCCGGCCGCGCATGCGCGGTCGGAAATGCTGGACACGACGCACCAAAAAACGTTACATGCAACGTTTTTTGGTGGCGACGGTCCGACGCAACCGTCGCACGACGGTTGCGACGTGTGGCAATGCGTCGCACTGCGTCGCTAATGCAAGTCAATGGAGAAAAAACGCATCCTGCAAGCACTTTTGCAGGATGCGTTTTTTCTACAAAACGACGCATAGCGACGTGCAGTGCACGACGCTAGTGTGAAAGTAGCCTTACATGTTAACCTAGGAACCCTTCTTTGATATCACCTTCACAATTTTTGTATCCATTGAACTTGTGAGTTTTTGGAGAGTTTCTGCTTGTATTTCTTTGCATGAAGTCAGAATAGCCTCCCAGAGCTGCTGATTTGATGTGAACTGCCTCCCACCCTCATAGATCTTTTGCTTAATGATACTCCAAAGGTTCTCTACAGGGTTGAGGTCAGGGGAAGATGGTGGCCATACCATGAGTTTATCTCCTTTTTTGCCCATAGAAGCCAATTACTCAGAGGTATTGGTGCATTGCCATGCATGAAGATGATTTTGCTCCTGAAGGCACGTTTCTGCTTTTTATACCATGGAAGAAAGTTGTTAGTCAGAAACTCTATATACTTTGCAGAGGTAATTTTCACACCTTCAGGAAGCTTAAAGGGCCCTACCAGCTGTTTCCCCATGATTCCGGCCTAAAACATGACTCCTCCACCACCTTGCTGACGTTGCAGCCTTGTTGAGACATGGTGGCCATCCACCAACCATCCACTACTCCATCCATCTGGACCATCCAGGGTTGCTCAACACTAATATGTAAGCAAGACTGTTTGAAAATTAGTCTTCATGTATGTTTGGGCCCACTGCAACCATTTCTGCTTGTGAACACTGTTTAAGGGTGGCCGAATAGTAGGTTTATGAACCAAAGCAAGCCTCTGAAGGATCCTACACCTTGAGGTTCGAAAGGCTCCGGAGGCACCAGCAGCTTCAAATATTTGTTTGCTGGTTTGTAATGGCTTTTTAGCAGCTGCTCTCTTAATCCGATGAACATGCCTGGCAGAAACCTTCCTCATTATGCCTTTATCAGCACGAACACATCTGTGCTCAGATTCAGCCACAAATCTCTTAACAGTATGATGATCACGCTTAAGTTTTCGGGAAATATCTAATGTTTTCATCCCTTGACCAAGGCATTGCACTATTTGATGCTTTTCGGCAGCAGAGAGATCCCTTTTCTTTCCCATGCTACTTGAAAACTGTGACCTGCTTAATAATGTGGAACATCATTTTTAAGTAGTTTTACTTTAATTAGTATCACCTGGAAAACTAATTAGCACGTGTTTAAGATTGATTTTAGTGATCCATTGAGCCCTGAGACAATACCATCCATGAGTTTATTTGAAAAACAAAGCAATTAAATCTTTATGACACTTAAATCCAATTTGCATAATAATTTGGAACGTAGTGTAGAATTTTTAATAAAAGATATTTTTAAAGATTTGTGATTTTTCTGTGAACCTACTGTAAGCTAGGACTTCATACCAGAAATTCCTACATGGAGAATTCCGCTAAAACAGACATTGGCTTTGAACAGAGCCAGGAGCATGTGAGTAAGCTTGAAAAGTGATACCCACTTTAAGCCCTTACCCTACACATAGCAACGCATGGCATATACTCTGTGTATTCTAGGGGGAACACCTGTCTCAGCAACTCCAAGAAGGATAACAAGAAGTCAGGGAAGATTAAAAGATGTGCTATCTGTAACGTCAAACTACCAGGGGACTGGCAGAAACACCTATGTGAACCCTGCATTTCAAAAATCATCAGAGAGGAACAGACTTCTTTGCTGTCAGACACGAGGTCCATAATAAGAGAGGAGGTCCAGGCATCAATTTCCGGGATAGTATATTGTCATACCTAATAATCCGTATTCCAGGGAGGGACCCATAAAAGACCAAGGGAGACAAAATTGTCCTCTGAAGATGAGATGTCGGATGAATCCGACCAGGAGGAAGGGAAAGTGTTTACTGACCAACCAGAGGGAGGGAAGAGGTACATCTTTTCCTCTGAGGACACGGATGAACTCCTCCGTGCGGTAGGAAAATCCATGAAGGTGGAGGAAACCCCAAAACCCCTCTCTGTACAGGAGGAGATGTTTGGGGGGTTATGATCCCAAAGAAATAGAGTATTCCCGGTCAACAGTCACATTCGTTCTATATCATGGGGGAATGGGAGGATGCGAAAAAAGGCTGGTTATTCCGAGAGACTTTAAACTTCACCTACCCTTTGAGCCAGAGGACGTCAAAGCCTGGGAAGACATCCCCAAGATAGACATTCTGGTAGCCAAAGTGGAGAAGAGAACTTCAATCCCATTCGAAGATTCCTCCAGCTTGAAAGAACCCATGGACTGGAAAGCTGACAGCCTCCTAAAAAGAACCTGGGAAACCTCAGCAGCCATAATCCAAGCTAACATCGTGGCAGCCTTGGTGGCTCGATACATGCACTTATGAGTCGATGACTTAGAGGAACATTTGAGATCTAAGACTCCCAGATACACCATCCTAATATCCCTTCCCCTCCTGAAACTAGCAACAGATTTCCTGGCTGACACATCAGCAGAATCTGTACAATTCGCAGCCAGGAATGGGTGTGTTTCCAATGCCGCCCGAAGGGCAGGGGACACTCAGTCCAAGAATATGCTCTGTTCCATTCCCATCTCGGGCAATAAAGTGTTTGGGCCTGTTCTAGACAATATTCTAGAAAAGGCATCAGACAAAAAGAAGGGGTTCCCTGAGGAGAAACCAAAGAAATATCAGCCCTTTCGTAGGCCCCAACCTAGCCAGAAGTCAGGCTATAAGGGGAAAGGAAAAACGTGCAGATGGAGTTACCCCAAGGGAGGTAGGTATAAGAACTCCATTTTTGGTTCAAGCTCAGGCTCAGGTAGAAAGTGACGCTATGAGAGTAGGGGATGGCTAGGGAAGTTCCTACGGGGCTGACAGGAGATCTCAGAAAATCTAGGGATTTTATAGATAGTCTCCCACAGCTACAAAATAGAGTCCACCCATCTACCCCCAGAAAGGTTCATAATAACAAACTCCCGCCTTCAGTCAGCCGCTTACCCCATGTGGACAGACGTCCAGGACCTACTAAAAGCAGAGCGGTAGTCCCAGTCCCTAAGCAGGAAAAATGCAAGGGCCATTACTCCAGCCTCTTCTCAGTAATGCAACCCTCAGGAGAAAGCAGGACAATAATAAATCTGAGGCCCTTAAACCAATGGATAAGATAAGATGGAATCCATCAGATCTACGGTTCCTCTGATAGACAGGAATGCAGTGGTGTACCCTAGATTTAAAAAATACGTACTATCCCATTCCAGTCCATGCTTCTTACCAGAGATTCCTAAGGTTTGTTCTGAGTGTCCAGGGGAGGGTCTGGTACTACCAGTTCTGAGGTCTTCCCTTTGGCCTAGCCTCAGCACCCAGAGTATTCACCAAGCTTGTGGTGGAGGTAGTCACCTACCTAAGAAAATAGGACATCATCATAGTCCCCTATCTAGATGACTTCCTTATCATGGCCAGCTCCGAGGAACAGCTCAGGAACCACTGCCAGATCTCGAGATCCACGCTTCAGAAGCTGGGATGGGTCATAAATTGGGAGAAGTTGGACATGGTTCCAGAACCCAGAAATAAATTCCTAGGGGTCCTGCTAGACTCCCGATTAAGAACATCTTTCTTTTCACAAGAAAAACAGCAGTCCATAGTGGAAAGAATCCACCAATTTACAGAAAGCCACTGCTCCACCAGAGAAGCAATGAGAATTTTAGGACTAATGCCATCTTGTATCCCCTGCATGTGGTGGAGTCAGTTACACTTTCGAAAGCTCCAGGCGCGGTTCTATCTGCCTGGGACAAACGTCAACTGTCACTGGACAAAGTGATGCCCCGATCCATCCTGGTAAGGGAATCCTTACAATGGTGAACCACTCCAGAAAACCTCCAGGCAGGAGTTCCCTAGATTATCTCCCCATGCATCATGGTCACCACAGACACAAGTCAGCTAGGCTGGGGCGGCCATGTGGTAGGGAGATATTTCCAAGGAGAATGGAGTCCAGAGATGACATCCAGGTCTTCGAATTTCTGAGAACTGTATGTAGTATGGAAGGAACTACTTCAGGCCCAGTCGATGGCCAAGGGCAGACATATAAAGATCCTGTCCGACAACATGACGGTGGTGGCATTCCTATGTCATCAAGGAAGACCAAATCATCCTGCACTGCAACACCTGGCCAAGATGATCTTCAGTTGGGCAAAAACAACAGTTCTATCTGTCTTTGCAGTACACCTGGAGGGATCGAGGAACCAGATAGCAGACTTTCCGAGCAGGCAAAGTTGTCACCCACACAGTGGGAGCTGAGCGGGGAAGTGTTCAGTGTGCTGTGTCAACGCTGGGGGGTGCCACAAGTAGATCTGTTCGCAGCCAGAGAAAATACGAAGGTCAGAAGATTTTTCTCCCTAACTCCCCTAGATGGTTCCGTAGGAGTTTACGCACTGTCCCAGTCATGGGGAACGGGGCTGTCCTATGCATTTCCCACTCTTCCTCTGGTTCCAAGGGTGCTTAGGAAAGTGCAGGAGGAAAGGGCGAAGATTGTCTTAGGCTGGTTTCACATTTACATAGGGCAGAGCTGCGGAGGGCTGCATAGTTCCTCCGTTAAGCCCCGCCCACTGCCACACCTCTTCCATTCAGCTCCGCCTACGTTGGTATGTGTCCTGTGTACCTATCTTTAACATTGGGTACGCAGGCCATGCGAATGTATGCGGATGACTTCATGTTGCGCTTGACGCAGTTCGTTGCAGCGTCAAAACGACGCATGCAGAGTTGTCTGCATACATTTGCATGGCCTGCATACCCAATGTTAAAGATAGATACACAGGACGCATGCCGATGTAGGCGGAGCTGAATGGAAGAGGTGCGGCAGTGGGCAGGGCTTAACAGAGGAACTACACAGCTCTCCGCGCAGCTCTGCCCTACGCAAATGTGAAACCAGCCTTAGTGGTGCCTTTCTGGCTGAAGAGGAGTTGGTTGGACCCCATCCTTCTTCCAAGACCTCCTCCACCAGGGTCCAGTTCTCTACCACAATCCAGACAGTCTTCAGCTCTCAGCATGGATCATGAGAGGCAGGTCCTGAAGTCAAAAGGATTGTCCGATGAAGTAATATCTACCCTTCAAGCAAGCAGAAAACCCATGAACTCTGCTATATATAACAAAATCTGGCACAGCTTCTGCATTTATTGCGAAGAATCATAGGTAGATACTTCCCTCCCAAACATCCCCAAGATCCTTGATTTTTTGCAGACAGGTTTCAAGAAGGGCCTTAGAACAAGTACTCTAAGGGTGCAGATATTGGCCCTTAGGGTATTTTTTGACTCTCCCCTATCCACTCCAATATGCACATTAGTAGGCTCTCATTTAAAGCTGCCTTCCTGGTAGCAATCACATCGGCCAAAAGAATAGGGGAATTACAAGCCCTATCTATTCAGGACCCGTATTTACAGGTGTTTGAGGACCGACAGGTCTTAAGGCTCGACCCAGCATTCCTCCCAATGTAGTATCAACTCTGAAATGAATCAGGAAGTTGTTCTCCCCTCCTTCTGCAAGCACCCTAGAAACACGAAGGAACAATCCTTTCATTGCCTAGATGTTAGACATGGTTCTTCAATACCTAGAGGCAACTAGGGACTGGAGACAGGACAAAAACTTGTTTGTGCAATATGTGAGTGCAAATAGGGGTAAAAGAATGGCCAAATCCACAATAGCTAGGTGGATCAGATCCATGATAGCTCTAGTTTATGAGGCTCAGGGTAAGTCTCCCCCGAACACTCTTAGGGCCCATTCAACTAGGCTACTTCATGGGTTGAGAAAGGGGGGGGGCTTCAGTGGATCAGATTTGTAAAGCCGCAACTTGGTCTAGTATAAATACCTTCTCGAAACATTATAAGCTAGACAATCTCAGGGCAACTGGTCTTCAAGTAGGAAGGTTCTTCATGCAGTAGCCCCGCCCTAGATCATCATGCTTTGGTATTCTCCATGGTGCTGTCAGGATTGGTGAAGTGGAAAACAGGAATTAGACCTACCGGTAATTGTATTTCCAGGAACCCATCCTGACAGCACTATTAGTTCACTCCCTTCTGAGAATATTCTATACTAATGTGACGTAACATTTGTAGAAAGAATGACTAATACATTTTTTTGGTGCATCCATCCAGATGTGTTACTTTGAAAAGACACTGAGGGGTGGAGATGGGAGGGTCCTTTTAACCTCTCGCTTCCTGTCCCAATGAAGATAAGAAGAGCGTCCTCCATGGTGTTGTCAGGATGGGTTCCTGGAAATACAATTACTGGTAGGTCTAATTACTGTTTTCTTTCATAACTAGTGCACTCAGTAAACCAAGTGACACATTGCTGGTATCAGGGTCTCTGTCCCTACATTATGCTGGTGTCAAATCATAAAATAAGTACCTGATGACAGATCCACTTCAAGCATGGAAAAGCTCAGCACATAAGTATATCTCATGTACTTCTGCCACCATCTTTAATTCTGCAGGTCTTAGCACGTTTCTTCATGTCATGGTGTGTGCTTATGCAAAGTAATCAGTTATTAATCAGTTAGATAATTTTTGGTCATAGTGATTTTGATACTCAATTTGACTGCAACCATAAAAATTAAGCTCTACATAGCCAGCGTAATGGTCCTCTCCTCATCATCGATGTCCAGGTTGTATTCAACACAATGATGACTAATGTGCTAACCAATATCTACTCTCCATGCTCAGTTTACAGGTTTCTTTATATGACCTCATTGATTCATTATCATTAGGAATGATACATTGTAAAGCACAGAAGCATACAGACTAAACAAACTTGTTCTTTGTTGGGACGAGGGGCTACGCGGAACCTGACACTGTTTGTGGTGTGTAATTTAAGAACCACTAATGGGAGCACACTCATTTGTAAATGACTAAATAAACTGTTCACTATGAGGACAACGGACTGGAATTTGCCCTGGATAACCCATGAAAATATAAACTGGCTTCACTCAAGTAACATTTTATATAATTATTTTCTTCTTATTTCAACATGTTTTCATGTGTCATTTGACAGTTCTGAAAATGTATGCTCAAGTGGCCATATTGTTCTGCAAAAAAAATGTATAATTTATTCTTTAAAGTTAATTTATGTCACTTAATATAAGCTCAATTATTCCAGGTGCCTCCTCTGGCCTTGGTGCTCCACGTATGGCTTGTGTTTGCAAACTTCATCTTCAGAGAGGAAGAGGACCAAAACTCTATCGCCACCTATTGGAACTAGTAATCCTAAAAGTCAATATTGACCCCTTAATGAGACTTGTCATATGACAGGGTAAAAACCAAACCATAGTCTCAATTTGCAGACACTGTTTCGGAGTATTACCCCTTGTCAATGCAAAGTATGAGATCTGATTTGGCAGTAGGAGAGACTTCTGACTGGGATCTGAGAGGTAAAATTTCTCATAGTTAAGAGTGACATGGTTGGCATGCCAGTGTAAGGATGCTTGTAAGTCACAAGCTTTTAAGCCTCCTCATATTGACATGCCAAGCATGTCACTCTCCACAAAGAGAAAAGTTACCCGTTAGATCCCTGGCTTGTGTTTGAAACAGACAAGAGTTTCTTGTGTCGGCACAGGAACTGTGCCATGTGTAAATGGGTCTGTCTTACACATTTCAATAGTTAAGCCATTCACATTCTCGGTCACTTCAACACAATCCTGATAATTTGGAAGTAGAGCAGTTGTAGAAAGGCCATGTGATAATGGGGTATCTTGGAAGTTTGATATACAGTGTGTCCATAAAGTCATGGTGCACTTTTATAGTTTACATTTTGGCGCCCTTTCTCTGGCCTAATCGTATCAGACCTGTTCATGAGGAGAGATAACAAGAACCAATAAAACAACACAATCTCATTTAAGCGGATGCTGAGACCCCAGTCAGATTAACCCCTGATAAACTGAACTCTGATTAATACACTGCCAGGTCTGTGACATCATGCAACCACAAGCTTATGCTATCGTTTGGATGTGTGTAGGGCAACAAATGGAGCCCACATCAAACTGCACTGAACAGGTATGAGACTGGGAGAGTTTCTTTTATTTGGAGCAGATTTCACATTTCTATAGTTTTTTTGTTGCTTTCCAGTGACTGGTCAAAAGTGCACCATGACTTTACGGACACACTGTAGCAAAATAAGGGTTTACAAGTGGTATATTTTCAGGAAATTATACCCCAAACTCTGTAAAATACTTAAAGTTCAGCTCCGTGATTGGCTAAAGTGGTGATGTGACATCAGCACTGCAGCAGTGGGGAGCTGGTACTAGACCTAGGGAGGGAGTGTATCTGTGGAGTTTCTGGAGCAATTTCATAAAAGCAGAAAACGCCTTTAAGCAGGGTCTTGTACATGTATAACAAACAAACAAAAAAATAATGAAGCTCCCCCCTCCCCAACTCCAGCACCACATCTGCTTCGGTCTGTTAATAGCATACATGACTGCTGCAGTCCATTACTGGGATAATAGCCTCTGATGATGTAAATGGCAATTGAGCCCAGTGATTGGCTGCAGCAGTTATATGAACTGTTAACATGATATCACCGCTATGACCTATCAAAGGCTGGAGAAGTGGAGGAGAGGCCGCATTGGAATTGCGTGATGTATCAGTTGTGTTAGATATTTTATACATCTAAAAGCCTTTACTTAACTAAGAGTTAACCCGAACAGTCCTTTTAAATATTTATGTATTTTGTGTGTGCTGGATCATGCTTTTGACTAATAATTCATAAAATCTGTAGAGTGATGCATGTCACAGATGGTGCCTTTATGTCGTCGCTAGTTTTGTATGGTAAGGGTAGGCTGCATTTTTGGGCAATCACATAAAGGACTACAGTAGATTCACCGGTGTCCACAAATAACGAGAAACCAAATGTAAACTTTTGTCCATTCAAGAATGAAAATCATCACAGATGAAAACTATTGCTATTTTTAGCTACACAATTATGAATTAAAAATGTAACTCCTCCTGGGAATTTATTCTATGTATCAGGATATCAACACCTAACTTACCAGTGTATATGTTGTCTTACCCCATTTAACTTTTCAGCCACACCAACAAATAAGTTACAAGAAAATATGGACTTGTTTTCAATTCGTTAGACGCTTCAAGCTTGCAGAGATATATTTCTGTCCAAACTAAGTCACTGGTCTGGGCTGATGGCTGTCATTGGATAATGATGTAATGGCGTCTTAGAGCAGTGTGCACAAGATCAAGTTACCTTCCCTGAAACATCTTGCTTCTTCCAGCACAGCCCAACGATAGTTGATACTTAGCATCACAGGTAAGTTATGTGGAAAAGTCACAAAATGCTAAGGGTCAAATACATAACATTCAAACAGGACATGAGGGACCATAATTTATTATAGCCATCAGCAGGGAAACCATAACTGCTGTAACACAAATCTTCTTCAATGAAATATAGATGGGTGAATGTAGCAAAAGGTCAAAAACACAGATAAATAACAATATGACATTATTTAAAGGGGCTGAATGTGATTTACTAGTTTTTAGCAAAAACGATCTGTGCAGAAGAGAAGAATGCCCTTGTCCAGCTGCCTCGGAGGTGCGGATTGGATGCTGTATCAAGGTCGGCACAAATCTTTTACCGACTCTACCATTGATTGAGGCGGCCAAGTATATAAGCAAATACAGTAGGTTTCTATTGCTCTTTAAGGACCAGATTCTCAGTTTATAACATAATTATGGTGATTGATTGAATACTAGATTATTGGCTGATGACCAGTGGCTTTCTTCAGTTGTTCGTATACTTTTGAGGTCTTTAATCAGTTTCCGAGCGTTTGGTAAATATTATTCATTTACCTTGTATAATTTGTCCATCATCAGTGCGTCCAAAATTATACAACGGATTTTTAGAAAAGTGACACAGAATATTCATTTTTTTGTACATGCACAATTATGAGGCGACGCACATGTGACTGCAAGTCTACAATTATATAGAATGATCTAATTATATGCACAATACTCTGTATATTTCCAAAGGTTTTATAGTGCATATTTTCTTCAATTTCTCCAAGAATGAACTAGAAGAGGCAGCCCCCATAAAGAGCACGTCAATATCAGTCTAGTGGACAAAGGATAAAGTGCAGCACTTAGTGATTCATTTCTAAAGAAATTGTATACAAATTGCCTCTTCAAAGAGGAAGAGGACTAGAACTTTATAGCGCCACCATCTGTTGGAAGCAGAGATCCTACAAGTCAATATTGACTTTTTAACGAGCGTTGCAATATGACTTAGGATAAATGCCAAACCAGAATCTCAATTTGCAGACAGTTTTTCGGGGTATTGCCTCTCATCAGTGGAAAGTATGAGATCTGATTTGGCTAGATGGAATTATAGAGTTCTAATCCTCTTCCTCTAGAGGTAATTTACATATTTATTTTCCCAGAGGAGCATTCCACGGAAAAGAAGACTCCTAACATTAGCATGCCAGGGCCAGCAAGTCACTCAACAAGGAGAAACATTACCCCTTAGACCTAAGGAAATGGAAGTTATTACTGATTATGACATTTAAGATGCAGACTAGACTATTCATTTACGTTCCAAAAGGACATTTAGTGGCCAACATGTCCAACCCCTTTTTGGAAAACCTCTATACCCCAGCTGCACTTTGTTTCAACTTTTTAAATATTGTAGCCAGGAAACAGGGTTTTTCCTAAAGGAGAGAGTGCCTTTAAGTTTAAATCCAATTTTTTAGCAAGATTTCAAAGTTTTTTTTAATGAAAAAATATATCTATTTTTACATTTCTACCTATGAATAAAAAAATCATACTCGATTTCATAATTCAGGGACAGTGTTATCAACTAGGATCTAAATGTACAAAGTCATCCACTTAAGGCCCCCCATTATGTGACCGATTCCCCAAACACTCACTTAATCAAATGTAAGTAGCAGCAAAGGGAGTATAGATAAAACGTAACTTTTAATATAAGGTTTAAAACATTTCTACTATAGTAGCACAAGCTTAAAATGAAAACACCCTTGCCTAGAAAACAATGAGTTCCCATGGTTGCAATGTCACATGAAAAAAGATGACAGAGAGTACGGCAATCTTTCCCCAATATATGTTCTCCGCGGGATAGACAGAGGGTCCTATGTTCAATAGATCACAAGTAGTCATGAGCGAATATACTCGTTACTCGAGATTTCCCGAGCACGCTCCGGTGACCTCAGAGTATTTTTTTTTAGTGCTCAGAGATTTAGTTTTCATAGACGCAGCTGAATGATTTACATCTCTTAGCCAGCTTGATTACATGTGGGGATTCCCTAGCAACCAGGCAACCCCCACATGTACTTATGCTGGCTAACAGATGAAAATCATTCAGCTGCGGTGAGGAAAACTAAATCTCCGAGCACTAAAAAATACTCGGTCACCCGAGCGTGCTCGGGAAATCTCGAGTAACGAGTATATTCGCTCATCATTACTAATCACGAGATGAATCCCAAAAGTAGAGGGAAGTAGTGTTTTTTTTCTTTACTGTCTTTTCCAGACCTGATGAGGATTCATCTCGTGATCTAATGAAAATAGGACCCTCTGTCTATCCCGCAGAGAGCATACACGGTCAAAATTGTTGGTACCCCTCATTTAATGACAGTGGTCACAGAAATAACTTGAATCTGACAAAAGTAATAATAAATAAAAGATCTATGAAAATGAACTAAAGAAAGTCAGACATTGCTTTTCAACCATGCTTCCACAGAATTTAAAAAAATAAAATAAAACTCATGAAATAGGCCTGGGCAGAAATGATGGTACCCCTGAAAATAATGTGACAAAAGGGACATGTTAAATCAAGTGGTTCAGATAGTGCAGCTCATCCAGGATGGCACATCAATGCGTGCTGAGGCAAGAAGGTTTGCCATGTCTTTCAGCGTAGTGTCCAGAGGCTGGAGGCACTACCAGGAGACAGGTTAGTACACCAGGAAACATTTAGGGGGCCATAGGAGGGCAACAACCCAGCAGCAGGACCGCTACCTCAGCCTTTGTGCAAGAAGGAACAGGAGGAGCACTTCCAGAGCCCTGCAAAATTACCTCCAGCAGGCCACAAATGTGCATGTGTCTGCACAAACAGTTAGAAACCGACTCCATGAGTAAGGTCTGAGTGCCCGACATCCACAGATGGGGTTGTGCTCACAGCCTAAAACCGTGCAGGATGCTTGGCATTTGCCACAGAACACCAGGATTGGCAAATTCGCCACTGGCGCCCTGTGCTCTTCACAGATGAAAGCAGGTTCACACTGAGCACATGTGACAGAGTCTGGAGATGCCGTGGAGAGCAATCTGCTGCCTGCAACTTCCTTTAGCATGACCGGTTTGGCAGTGGGTCAGTAATGGTGTGGGGTGGCATTTCTTTGGAGGGCCACACAGCCCTCCATGTGCTCGCCAGAGGTAGCCTAACAGCCATTAGGTACTGAGATGAGATCCTCAGACCCCTTGTGAGACCATATGCTGGTGCGGTTGATCCTGGGTTCCTCCTAATACAGGACAATGCCAGACCTCATGTGGCTTGAGTGTGTCAGCAGTTCCTGCAAGATGAAGGCATTGAAGCTATGGACTGGCCCGCCCATTCCTCAGACCTTAATCCGATTGAACACATCTGGGACATCATGTCTCGCACCATCCACCAACGTCACGTTGCACCACAGACTGTCCAGGAGTTGGCGAATGCTTTAGTCCAGGTCTGGGAGGAGATCCCTCAGGAGACCATCCACCGCCTCATCAGGAGCATGCCCAGGTGTTGTAGGGAGGTCATACAGGCACGTGGAGACCACACACACTACTGAGCATCATTTCCTTGTCTTGAGGCATTTCCACTGAAATTGGATCAGCCTGTAACTTCATTTCCCACTTTGATTTTGAGCATCATTCCAACTCCAGACCTCCGTGGGATATTAGTTGTGATTTACGTCGATAATTTTTAGGTTTTATTGTTCTCAACACATTCCACTATGTAATGAAGATTTACAACTGGAATATTTCATTCAGTGATATCTAGGATGTGGGACTTTAGTGATCCCTTTATTTTTATATATTTATATATATATATATATATATATATATATATATATATATATATATATATATATATATATATATATATATATATATATATATATACACACATACATACACACACACACACATATACACACACACACATATACATACATATGCACACTTACATGTATACATACATACACGGTAAGACTACGGGTGTTTTTATTTTAAGTTTGCGTTTTAAATATATTGAAAGTTAAGTTTTATGTATACTCCCCTTGCTGCCACTTAACTGCTTGAGGCAGTACAATTTTTCAGACTGCACATTGTTAAAGGGGTTTTCTTGGTTTAAGACTTTGATCAGTCAGGATTTTTAGGGCCTGCATCTCGATCTGAATGTTTACCCCCGTTAAAATAAAAACACCAATACTCCCCTCCATTCCAGTTGTGTCTGCACTTGCGCTCCCGGGGCTGACATGGTTTAGACACCACCGGAACGGTGCTGGCACTGGAGGTGAGTATCAGTGTTTTTATTTTAATGGGAGGCAAACATTCAGAGTGAGAAGGTATTGTCCCAGTAGTCGACAACCCCTCTAAGTACATAGTATACACAGCAAGAAATCACAGCTTCGCTCACTGTGTAGTGGACGCTCTTGGGGACGCTAGCTGAACTTCTATTTAAGTGAATTTACAATTCGCACACTGTGTATTTCCACCAGCCTCAGAAATTACTAACAATCAGTGGGGGCGTCAGACCTGCACTGCACTGATATTGATGACCTAGTCTAAGGGCACAGTTAGACGGCTGTATAAATTGGAGCTAGATTGGAATACAGTACACGGACTCGCCAGCAGCTCTCCCGACCAGAGCATGAGAGATGTATTTCTATGCAGGTCGGAAGAGCCAACAGCCAGTCTGTGAACTGCGTTCCGGCCAGTCTGTGAATTGCGTTCCGATCTCGCTCTGATTTATACGGCTGTCTGACTGAGCCCTAAACAAAATCAGAATTGTAATCCCAGACAATTCCTTCAATATTGTACATTCTGGAAAATCATATTGCCCCATGCGTTTGTCTGCCCTAGTTCAGACAGGCAGATAGACATCTATTCATATATGGTCCCTTTCAAGAGACTATATAATCTGTTCTCGCATCGATCTACAGCAAAAGGCAAGGCAGAATACTTTACAATTAATTTAAAATACATTTTTTATTGAATTTACAGTGAAAAAAATCCCCATGGAGAATGAGTATATCAAACAAATGCAGGGCGATATGGTCTATACTTAAACATGATAGTAGTATACATGAAGGTGATTTAATCCTTTCATTCCTTGGGGGACTTTGTCTGGGGAAACAAGAGGAGGGGGGACAGTAAGAAACATCCAAAAGAGAATAAATAACCATATTAGTGGTTTTGACCTGTAACATGGTTGCATATTCTATATTGTACTTTCTCAAAGCCATAGAGCAATCCAAAATCTATGTAAATTTTGCAAAGTCTTGTAAGGGGCTAGTAGTACATAACAGGGGTGTTCAATGAATCTTCACATGCCATGACGTGTCCTATTTTACCTTGGGCTTGGCATGTTACTAAACCTCGTTACACCTGCATATGCACAAATATAAAAGCAACATAAAACATAACATGTCTGTAGTGCAAGAGTGTAGCTGCTCAATGAATGTTGAGGGTAAAAGAAAAAATGAGACACAAAACAAAACATCTATACTTGGCTGCAACTTTCTACTGGACCTTCATGAGCCAGCTACTAAGCAGTCGTCTGGTGAAGTCTGTAAAACTCCTCTATATACGTAGCACATGGAGAGCGTTTATTAACAGAGATTATCCTGCTTACATACATAAATAGATTTATATTTTTCTCAAATATTCTATACAACAATGTACAAGAGCATTCTATAAAAGTTACAGAAATAAAACAATTGTAGCAAATAGGTTTTCATTTGTAATTTGGGATTACAAACAGTCTATTATTTTACTGAACCTAGATGCCCATTTAAAGCTTTCTCGGTCTCCTCGCTAGGGGGTTTATACACATTGGCTATATAAGGCCCCTACACTTGACAGGACCGTGTTACATACATATTTACATTTATAGATCTTTATAAAAATTAGAGATCTTATCTTCACTCTGAAAAGTGTCCTCTCAGTTTTGTCCGGCAGGTTTGTGAACGGTTGTCTTCTGCAGCAGAAGTATATCGATGATGTACGCACATCGACACAGCTCAGTTGTTGACGACACTCGCTTCTTTCTGCCGTAGTCGCTCTTTCTGTAATACGAAGGGGAAAGAAATACTAAGAACTTGTTCGATCTCTGGCTTATATAATGAGGATGGAAAAAACATTTTTAATTTAATAACTATTGTACCCTAGAAGCTCATCACCTGCTAGACAGATGCCACCGTGACCGGACTCCGACAATACAAAGAGTTGGTCAAGAGCAACTTTCTCTAATAAGTTACAGACTTGACATGGTTCCTTGCACCTCAGTGAAAGTGGTTTCAAGCCACCGCCTAATCGCATCCTTGCCTTTCAGACTGGCTGCAGCACCAGACATAACACAGAGACATCTCTCGTTAAGGCTGTCTAATGACGTCTTTCCCTCTGTGCAAGTTGGATCAGATTCTCTCTGTGCATGAAGGC
The DNA here is from genome assembly GCF_051348905.1 of Ranitomeya variabilis. NCBI lineage: Eukaryota > Metazoa > Chordata > Amphibia > Anura > Dendrobatidae > Ranitomeya > Ranitomeya variabilis. The sequence continues at coordinate 663,903,515 of NC_135232.1, read as the reverse complement.
ACATTTCAGTCAATACTTTGATGGATTATACAAGGCTGAGAATTTCCACTGGTCTGGTACAACTACTTGATTTGTTTATTGGTTAAGAGTTACTGGCATTTTGTTTTTTTATTTCATAAATATATAAATAAATAGCACATATGAAAATCAGAAATTTTGTAATTTATCTTATGAGAGAAATCTGCTTCCTGGACTGATCGTTCAATCTCAATTCATGGGTAAAATATGAAAAACCTGTATTCAGTGAAGACAGACTAACATTATTGAGCAAGGAGATAGCAACTGGTGCTTTTAAAATTCAATGGAGAGGAGGAGCTAGAGGTAGACAACTGGTGCTCATAAAGTTCTATGGCAGTTGCAGCAGAATGTCTGCTATAGACTATCGCAGAAATGGGAATATGGGCATCTCTGAAGACAGATTTTACATGTGAATTGAGAATTTTGAAAATGAAAGATCAGCCCAGGAGGGGAAAAAAAAGCGGATTTCTTTAATACATATTACAAAGTTTCTTATTTCCACGTGACTTATAAAAATGAAAACAAGGGTTACTGTAACATTTACTTCTTCACTTCACTTAAATGTGCATCTTTTGATTTAGTCAAATACTGAGACTTTTCCAAGGGGAATGACATAATTGAAAGTTGTGACTTATCAGATTATTATGGGCAGTTTTGGCCCAGGATGTTTTTGGCTTTTTAGTTTTCAAACAGAAATCTACAGTTGGTCATAACAGGTTATAAATGTTGGAATGACGCTGTCAAGTGTCTGGAACTTGATCTGCTTTCCAGGTGATCTTGCAGGAGTCTTAGCTAAGCTTTCCAATACCCAAGACAAGGTTTTAGTTTGCGGCATTAAGCGTCTTTTCACAGTGTGTCTTGTCCATTTATCAAAATCAGTGAAGGTTTGGTAAATGGATCCATAGACTCCACCAGAGAGTCACCAATTTGGGCTTCATTGGGTGGTTGACATCAGGGTTTAAATATTCTTGGCTGAATTCCATAGCATAGAAGACTGTGCTAATCCATACAAAGGAATCTATACAAAAAAACAAGGGGTAATGTTTCTCCTTGGGAAGAGTGACACATCAGCTCTGGCATGCCAAGGTAAGGAGGCTTATTCACTGGGCAATGCCCCTCTTTAAAATTTAATATGCAAATGGCCTCTTCAGAGAGAAAGAGTTCTTTAACTCTATAGCGCCACCTGTTGGAAGCAGCGATCCTACAAGTCACTATAGACCCTTTAAAGAGCTTTGAAATGTGCCTTAGGATAAAAGCCAAATCAGAATCTCAATTTGCAGACCCGGTGTTTCGGGGGTATTGCACCTCGTTAGTGCAGAGTTCTCAACACAAAACCCCTTGCCCTCCATGTCTCCAAGACATGTAACCAGTGAGCAAATTAGCTATAAAATATTGAGCAAACTAGTTACTTGTTATACATTTTCAGTAACTATTTTGATCTATTTTAAATTTTTGCTATGTTGTAGAACATACTTAAATGTAAAAACTGCAACTTTATAAGGAATTCTTCTTTAAAAGTTGAAGTAACAGACTTGTGAAGTAGACATAAGTCTGGAGCTGTATGGCGATCATGACCATGACAGGTCATGCAGCCAAAGATTTCTGTATTCCATGGCATTATACATCATAGTATTATAATACAAATGAATGGGGTTGCATTGTTACAGCAACAATTCACGAAAACTGCGAACCAGCTGGATTTTTTTTAAACTTGCTTGGTACCTAGTGGGTCAAATTGTAACTAGATGGAGCCATGGTATGTTGCAATGTATCAGTGATATACAGTTATCTTTGGCTGCATAACCTACGTATGGTAAAGTTGCTGTTTTGCACCAGCTCAAACATTATGGACTAAGAAGAGAATTTATTTTGTTCATTACAAATAGCTTCACCTGGCAAAAAAAAAAAAAAAAAATGAAATGTGGACATTTGGTGATCTTCCAGACATCATAAAACATGGAAAAATGACCCAGACCATCTGATAACCAACATAAAAATATTAGGCGAATTCAAACTTGAACAGCTTTGATTTTTTAAAGGCTAAAATTGGGTATGATTTACAAAGATAAATTAGAACGAACATTGTAGCAGACGGCAGCTGCCATTGGCGAGAAGTGAACCCGATATGGATTTACTACTCCTGATGAAGTCTTGATAGGAAACATGCGTCGGGGCGGTGGGGACCCTCATTCCAAGTATATATTGATGTAAGTGTTGCCATCTTGCTTGTTTTAATATACGGTTTTCTGATGTGACCATTGTTCCATATAAGGGGAATTTAACCCCTGATATTGTTTTTTATGAATATAACCAGCTTGATAAGGCACCAATGCACTACATGATATAATATATGATGTTGTATCCACATTCTTTTGTAAATTTCCAGTAGTATTTATGTATTGTAGTAATTTTTCTATCATTCATAACATTTAATAAAATATTTTTTAAAGGTTTATACTCTTTTTGGTTATTTATTAACCATTTCTGTGACAGAGGTTAAATTATATCACAGTAAAAGGTGAGCTTTTTATCTATCCCTAGTGCCAGCTGTAGACATCCAAGATGTGACTGTCGAAAACCCCCCCAAAAAAATACACGGAAACTAAGGGGTTCCCATTGATTAGTAAAAAGTGCCATGCTTCATCTCAGGTTTTCTTACAATTTTGTGTGCATTCTTAAAACAATATATAGTGATCTCTTGTTTTGTAAATTAGTATACTGGTAATTTTTTTTTTTAATTGTTACAAAGCAAATGTTTATAATGTGTTTTAGAAAAAGTCATTCTTACCAAACTGGCGGTTGGATTAATCTTTTTCGTTTCCACTTTTTTTTCTGCTGTCAATTTATTCACAGACTCTTGAGCCATACGAAGCCTTGATAAGGAAAGAGAAAACATCAAAGGAGTTTATTTCCAAATATTTGCCCACAGCAGAATTTTACAATTATTTTCTGATTTACAATAGTAGATTTGTCTGTATCTAGAACTGTGAGTGTAAAAAAAAAAAAAAAAAAAGAAATAAGAAAATATTTGGTGGTATGAGGAAGAAAATTCATGGAGAACATTGGTTGAATGTTCAGAACATTTTAACACATTGAAATGAAATACCTAATGACCATTGGATCACACCTGTCAATAGATGGTCTGATTGGCGAGAGCTGTAAACAGGTGATATCAATGTCAATGCAAGATATATACAACCCCGACTATTGTAAAACTGTATTCTGCTTACAGGCTGCAAACAATCTGATATTCCTAGGCTCTGCTAAATATGAACATTTCTATTGCATTTTTAGTGCTTCAGAAAACAAAAACTAAACTTTTAAATCATGTCACATCCAGTACAGTGTGTATTACTGATGAATTATACACATAGTCCTGCAAATTAAAATCAGAGCGTCATGTTTAAACTACCAAAAAAGGAAACCCATCTGAAATATTTTTATTCTTTTTACAGCTTGGGGGAAAAAAAAAGTCATTGTAACAAATGAGTTGTACATGAAATAAGAAAAGGAAATAAGCAACCTCAATTTGTAGACAAGAAGTGGAAGTGTTATGTAAAATCATCTGGAAATGTCTGCATTAACTATGCAGCCACTTAAAAAACATCCCCCACTCCCCATGCTAAAGGTTTACATGTCCCCAAGGAGGCTACGGATTCAACTCCAAAGTATTGCATGCATCTGGTTACTCTTTTCCCACCACACTGAGTTACACTGTTTAAATCTCTTAATTGATTTATTCAAGTCAATAAAATAAATGCCACAGTGCCCCATGCTGCTCAGTTCCCAAGTTTATGGTGGAACAAGACATTCAGACAACATTAAAGGAATGAGGCATGGGGATAGGGGAGTGAACAGCGTGCAGAAATCAGCACACTTTTTATTAGCTCTATTTAATTATATAAGTAATACAGGGTACAGATGCTGGAGGGTGGCCACCTAGGTGTTAAACAGTGGTGGCTTATAGAAAAGTAAGACTGTGCAAAGTAGCTCTTTGGCTGAGTTTAGAGCAAAAAAAGCCTAACTTTACATAATGGTACTTAGATGATTATGGCCTGTATGAAAGTGAAGGCAGAATCATAGAATATTGGATTTGGAAGAGACCTCAAGGGTCATCATGTCCAACCCCCTGCTCCATCGTAGAAGAGCTCACCACTTCTCATGGCAGCCTGTTCCACTCATTAATCACCCTCACTGTCAAAAAGCATTTTTGCTAATATCTAATCTGTATCGTCTCCCTTTCAGTTTTATTTAATTGCTTGACGTGTTTCCATGTACAAATGAGAATAAGGATGATCCCTCTACCATGTGACATCCCTTCAGATATTTGTAGACAGCTATTAAGTCTCCTCTTGGCCTTTTTTTTTTTTGCAAGGTAAACATTCCCATATCCTTCAACCGTTACTCGCAGGACATACTTTGCAGTCCGCTCACCATCCTGGAAGCTCTTCTCTGAACTTGCTCCAGTTTTCAACCCCTTAACGACCAATGACGGATTTATCCATCATTGGACACAGCCCCCCTGTTTGTTGTGGGCTCCGGCGGTGAGCCAGCACCTTTTCCAGCACGTCAGCTGTTTTGAACAGCTGACATGTGCCTGGAACAGCCGCAGATGGAAAGGCAATCCACCTGCAGCTATTAAACTGTTAAATGCTGCTGTCAAACGCTGACAGCGGCATTTAACATGCATTTCTGGCAATCGTGCTGGAAATCCGCTCATAGGTGAACCCCGTTACGTGATTACGGGTAACCGGTGGATTGGCACGGCAACGAGAGGTCTCCTGGAGACCTCTATGGTTGTCACTGCTGGCTTGCTGTGAGCTCCACCCAGTGGTCAGAGCTTACAGCAAGTAAGTAATTCAGCTACATATAGGCGATCTGATCACCGTCTGTATGTAGGTGAGCCGATTGAGTTATGGCAGCTCTAGTCTCCCATGGAGACTACACTGTGTGCAGAATTTTTAGGCAAGTTGTATTTTAGAGGATTATTTTTATTTTTGATCAACAACTATGTTCTCAATCAACCCAAAAGACTCAAATATCAAAGCGTAATATTTTTGTAAGTTGGCGTGGGTTTTTCTTAGATTTGGCTATCTTAGGAGTATATCTGTTTGTGCAGGTAACTATTACTGTGCAGAATTATTAGGCAACTTAATAAAAACCAAATATATTCCCATCTCACGTGTTTATTTTCACCACGTAAACCAATATAACTGCAAAAAATTTAGAAATAAACATTTCTGACATGCAAAAACAAAACCCCAAAAAATTAGTGACCAATATAGCCACCTTTCTTTATGACACTCAACAGCCTTCCATCCATAGATTCTGTCAGTTGCTTGATCTGTTTACGATCAACATTGCGTGCAGCAGCCACCACAGCCTCCCAGACACTGTTCCGAGAGGTGGACTGTTTTTCCTCCCTGTAGATCTCACATTTTATGAGGGACCACAGGTTCTCAATGGGGTTCAGATCAGGTGAACAAGGGGGCCATGTCATTATTTTTTTTTCTTTGAGACCTTTACTGGCCAGCCACGCTGTGGAGTAGTTGGAGGCATGTGATGGAGCATTGTCGTGCATGAAAATCATGTTTTTCTTGAACGATACCGACTTCTTCCTGTACCACTGCTTGAAGAAGTTGTCTTCCAGAAACTGGCAGTAGGTCTGGGAGTTGAGCTTCACTCCATCCTCAACCTGAAAAGGTCCCACAAGTACATCTTTGATGATACCAGCCCATAACAGTACCCCACCTCCACCTTGCTGGCGTCTGAGTGGGAGAGGAGCGCTCTGCCCTTTACTGATCCAGCCTCTAGCCCATCCATCTTGCCCATCAAGAGTCACTCATTTAATTGGTCCATAAAACCTTTGAAAAGTCAGTCTTAAGATATTTCTTGGCCCAGTCTTGACGTTTTATTTTATGTTTCTTGTTCAAAGGTGGTCGTTTTTCAGCCTTCCTTACCTTGGCCATGTCCCTGAGTATTGCACACCTTGAGCTTTTTGTTACTCCAGTAATGTTGCAGCTCTGAAATATGGCACAACTGGTGGCAAATGGTATCTTGGCAGCTTCACGCTTGATTTTTCTCAATTCATGGGCAGTTATTTTGCACCTTTTTTGCCCAACACGCTTCTTGTGACCCTGTTGGCCATTTGCCATGAAACGCTTGATTGTTCTGTGATCACACTTCAAAAGTTTGGCAGTTTCAAGACTGCTGCATCCCTCTGCAAGACATCTCACAATTTTGGACTTTTCAGAGCCCGTCAAATCTCTTCTGACCCATTTTGCCAAAGGAAAGGAAGTTGCCTAATAATTATGCACACCTTATATAGGGTTTTAATGTCATTAGACAACACCCCTCCTCATTACAGAGATGCACATCACCTGATTTACTTAATTGGTAGTTGGCTCAAGCCTGAACAGCTTGGAGTAGGACAACATGTATAAAAAGTATCATGTGATCAAAATACAACTTGCCTAAAAATTCTGCACACAGTGTATAAAAAAATGTTTTTAAAAATATTAAAATTAAAAAAAAATATAAAAGTTTAAATCACTCCCCTTTCGCCCCATTCAAAATAGAACAATAAAAAAAATCAAACATACACATTTTGTATCACTGCGTTCATAATCACCCGATCTATCAATAAAAATAACAGATTAACCTGATCGCTAAATGGCGTAGCGAGAAAAACAAGTCAATTACTTTTTTTGGTTGCCATGACATTGCCCGTTATTGCATTTTAATGCAATCAAAAGATTGTATCTGCACCAAAATGGTACCATTAAAAACATCAGCTCGGCACGCAAAAAACCCAACCCGAGATCACAGAAAATGGAAACACTACGGGTATCGCAAAACAGTGCAATTTTTTTTTTTTTTTTTAACAAAGTTTGGAATTTTTCACTACTTAGATGAAAAATAACCTAGACATGTCTGGTGTCTATGAACTCATAATGACCTGGATAATCATAATGGCAGGTCAGTTTTAGCATTTAGTGAATATGTTAGAAAATCCAAAACAAAAAACAACTGTGGGATTGCACTTTTTTTTTTGGTGTCTTTCAAAAGTACAACTCATCCCGCAAAAATCAAGCCCTCACATGACCATATTGACAGAAAAATAAAGTTATGGCTTTGGGAAGAAGAGGAGCGAAAAACAAAAAAGCAAAAACAAAAATGCCTTGTCATGAAGGGGTTAATGTCTTTCTTTAAAATGTGGTGCCCAAAATTGGACACAGTATTCAAGATGAGGCCTAACCAAGGAGGAGTAGATGGGAATAATTACTTGACGTAATCTAAATTCTATGCTTTTCATAATACATCCTAGAACGGTTTGCCTTTTTTGCTGCTGTATCACACTGTTGACTCATATGTGCAGTCTGAAGATGTAATTTTTGTTTTTCCTGCCCAGATGTAGAATCTTGCATTTCTCCCTGTTAAATACCATTCTATTAGTTGCTGATCAAGCTTATCTAGATCCTTCTGAATCCTTTCTCTGTCTTCTCTAGTGTTAGCTATCCCTCTTAGCTTTGCATCATCTGCAAATTTGATTAGTTTACCTTCAGTTCCCTTATCTAGATCATTTATAAAAATGTTGAACACCACTGAGGCCAGGACAGAGCCTTGTGGTACCCCAAATGAAACAATCTTCCAATTGGATATGCAACCATTTATTACCACTTTTTGAGTACGATCACTGAGCCAGTTATGAATATACCTAACCGTAGCCTTGTTAATACCATACTTGGTCTTTTCAGTAAGGATAGAGAATGTAGCAGCCTATTTTAGGCGACATAATAAGAATAAGTAGTAAGAGGATGTCAAAGCTCACAGTTCAGAAATAAAGATAGGAAGAGAAAGTGGTAAACATTAAACAAGTACTTCAGACAGGAAAATGTTGTATAAATGTAGCAGCAAAGAAGATGCATGTAGTAGTCTGCAAATAACACAGAGATTCAATTTATAGAGGTAGAGAGAGGGCAGGTACCAGTAGCAGTGTGATTGATCAGTCATTTTTTATAGCTGGGCATCTGTCCTGCTGCATTTGAATTACAATTTTACTTTTTTTTCTAAATTTTTAATTCACTAGAATGCAGCGGTAAGACAGCACAATATTTTTTTTTACAGAAAAAAATAAGAAACCAGTGTCCATCGGAGACAGTGTGGTTTCCACAAATTACTGTACTGAACTTTTGCATAACTTATGACAAAAATTATGAGGAAGAATATAGTAAAAAAAAAATGTAATACAAAAGAGAATTAAAAAATGCATACATGTACATGCCACTGTCACCTTCACAAAGTGTGCATGTCAAAACAATTTTTTTTTTACATCCATTTTACTAGCCATATTTTAGGTCTGTGCATGTCACACCAATAAAGTGCCATCTATATGCTCGCTTTTTGTAAATTACCTAACATTTCTTATCAATTTAATGACCAGGCCAAATTTTACAATTCTGACCACTGTCACTTTATGAGGTAATAACTCTGGAACGCTTTAATGTAATCTACAGATTCTGAGATTGTTTTTTCAAGACATATTGTACTTCGTGATAGTGGTAAAGATTTGTTGCATATAACTTGCATTTATTTGTAAAAAAAAAAAAATGGAAATTTGGCCAAAATTATTTTTTATTCCCTTAAGCCAAAATAAACATAATAGTTAATAAATAACATTTCCCACATGTCTACTTTACATCAGCACAATTTTTGAAAAATCATATTTGTTAGGAAGTTGTTAGGAGTGTTAAAAGTTGACCAGCAAATTTGAAGTGACTGAGGGGCTCATATGACTGAAAATACCCCAAATTGATGCCATTTTAAAAACTGTACCCATCAAAGTGCTAAAAACCACATTCAAAAAGTTAAATAACCATCCACGAGCTCCACAGGAATTTTTGCAATGTGCAAGGAAAAAATGACCCTGATTTCTTTATTTTAACAAGAGTCACAGGAGAAAATGGACACAGAAATTTATTGTTCAATTTCTCCTGAGAAGGAGGAAAAGTGCTGTTTGGGAGCATGGCAGGGCTCAGAAGGGAAGGAGCTCCGTTTCACTTTTTGAAAGCAAAATTGGCTGGAATCGAGAGCAGACACCATGTCACATTTGGAGAGCCCCTGATGTGCCTAAGCAGTGTAATCCCCCAACAAGTGACACATTTTAGAAATTAGACCACTCAAGGAATTTATCTAGATATGTAGTGATCACCTTAAACCCCCAAGGTGTTTTACATTAGTTTATAAAGTAGAGCTGTGAAAATTGAAAAAAAAAAAATTACACCACAAAAATTTTAATTTAGTCCCAAATTTTTCATTTTCACAAGGGTAACAGGAGAAATTGCACCATAAAATTTGTTGTGAAATATCTCCTGAGAATGACGATGCCCCATATGTTAGAGAAAACTACTGTTTGGGTGCATGGCAGGGCTCGGAATGGAAGGAGCTCCATTTGACTTTTTGAACGTAAAATTTGCTGGAATCATTAGTAGATGCCATGTCCCGTTTGGCGAGCCCCTGATGTGCCTAATTTTTTATTTTAGCCTTATTTTTTATTTATTTTCACAAGGGTAACAGGACTAACTGGAATCCAAAATATGAGGTGAAGTTTCTCCTTAGTACACCGATAACCCATATGTGATTAAAAAACTGCTTTTGAGGCAAAGTGCAAAGTTCAGAAGGAAAGAAGCGCCATATTGGAGTTCAGATTTTGTTGGACTGGTTTGAGGGTGCCATGTCACATTGGCAAAGCTCAGATGCCACAACAGCAAAAGCCCTGATAAGGCTAGGTTCACATTGCGTTAGGGCAATCCGTTTAGCGCTAGCGGATTGCGCTAACGCAATGTATTTTTAGGGGTCGCGTTTGGGGTTCGCGTTAACGTCCCCGCTCTCGCAGATCCCCGATCTGCGAGAGCGGGGAACGGACCTCGGGCACGCCGCGGACGCTGCAAGCAGCGTCCGAGGTGCGCTACAAAAGAGCGGCACATCGCTAGCGCGAGCCGAAAAAGGCACGCGCTAGCGATGCGCTTCAGGCAAAAAGAACACTGCTGTCAATGGGTGCGCTTACGGACCCGTTGCACGGCGTTAATTGCGACATTTTCGCCGTGCAACGCAGTCAGTTAGCGATCACCCAAAAACGAAATGTGAACCTAGCCTTAGAGACACTATTTTACAAACTACACCTTTACTTTCAGTTAATTAATTTTGGGGTGCAGTGATCATATTAACACCACAGGTGTGTCACAGAATTTTAAACCATTGAGCTGTGAAGAAAAACAAATGAAATTATATTTTTACCACTAAAATTTAGATTTAGGCCCCGATTTTACATTTCCACAAGGGGAAGTGGGTAAACATAACACCAAAATTTGTCCCACAATTTCTGCTGAATATGGAAATACCCTATATGTGGCTGTACAGTACTGCTTAGCGATATGGCGAGACTTAGGAGAGACGGAGCTCTATTTGACTTCTGGAGCACAGATTTTCCTGCAATAATTTGCAGACTCCATATACAGACCTCCTAAGTGCTAGAAAAGCAGAATCCCCCCTCAAGCGACACCATTTTGGAAATTATACCCCTTTGGGAATTTATGTACAGGTGTAGTGATAATTTTGACTCCATGGGTGTTTTCCAGAAACAAAAAGCAGTGGATGTTGCAGAGTAAAAATGGCAAACTGCCGCTGCAGTCCCCAGTACGTTGTAGTCCACAACTTATGCTTCAGGAGACACGCACCCGTAAACTAGGAGGGCTCTCCTTGCTACAGAAATGCCAAACATTTTTTGCAGACATCAAAGGTGGTTTAGGCACACAAGCTCAGAAGGGAGGGGCTATTTGGTTTTGGAGCACAGAATTTGCTGAATTTCTTTTGGGGGCAACGAGCCATTTAACTTTTCCAGAGCCTATCCAGTAAAGTGGAAGCCCCACTACTATATTTCTGATAACAGATGACAGACCTGAGTGGGAACTTACATTTTTGTGAATTGAGTTGAAGCTATTATTGGGGACATTTTACTTATCATTTGGGATCACATTTATCTTGCGCCATTCGCTAAGAACTTATATTGGGGTTTCGATCTAAATCTGGAATTCAGTTCAGATTCAGATGAAAACCTCGAAGGATCCATTCACTATAATGAAGCAGCACAGTTACTCGCACAGTTAGCACAGCCACGCTGGTCGGCTTCTTCAGGTTGCCGTGGCAACGCGTCCCTCAGCGTCGTCCTCTCCCTCCCCTCTCCTGACGTGTCGGGGTTGGGGCGGGACTTGATGACGTGGGACCCGCCGCTTCCTGTTTGCTCAATGGACGCAAGCGCCGTGACAACCGCTGCATTTAAAAAGCCGGCACTGCGTCCCCCTCATTACCACGACCCCCAGGAAGAAGCTACGTTGCGAAACGCGCGTCGGGGTTCCCCTTCTCACGGCAATCCACTGGTGTGCAGGTAACAACATGGTGCTACTGCCTTTATAATGAACCTTTTCATCTTTAGGTGTTTCCTTATGTATTGATACCTATATCTACTCTAATTAATGCACTTGCACCTTATTAGTATTTAGTACTTTACTATATGGATATTATTACCATTACATGGCACAATACTGATATATTTTTTATTTAATACATTTTGAGAACCTTAAATGCGCACTCTAGCAGCTGACATATTTATATTTGCCTATGGGCAGTTTTGCATATATATTTGGTGGAACTTTTCCAGTATATTCCAGAGCCTGCTGGAGCACCGTTGTTCCGTACCCACTATATTATTAAATAGTTTTGATTGGTACTCTTATTTATGTCATGCTATGGATTGCCTGAGTTCATTCTGCCTTGTTCCAATCCCCTTCTGTTTAATTATGATAATTTTTGTTTTTAATTCATTATGAATAAAATATTTTGAATTTTATTTCTTGGGTTTGTATTTCCCTTTCTTTTTGGTCTTAGTTACTCTAGACTCAGTCTGGCCTCTGTTCTGTGGTGTCCTTTTAAAAGGTGCACAACCCAACAGAACTTTTATGCACGCCTAAATAGGCGGACACCAAACTACAAATCAGACGGCATACACAGGCCTCCATCTGCTTCAATATAGAGAATCTTCTGTTGAGGGTTCCATCTAAATAATGTATTTCAGAGATTTACACAGAAGCCCCAGTGTAAGCGCTCAGCGCAGCGCACAGGTTAAATGATCAACACCAGGTGAAGAATTGGTTTTAATTATTGTTTACACCATTCCTTGTGTAGAATATGTGATTAAACTACTTTATTCCTTAGGTCAGTGAAATTACAACGAAAGCAGATTTATAAAGTTTTTTTTTAGATTTGGCTGCCATCACATGCTAAGTGTCGCTTATTTTTCCAAAAACTAGTTTTTGCATCGCCATATTTAGATAGCTATAATTTTTCCATATTTTGGCAGACAGCGCCATGTGAGAGCTCGTTTTTTTGCGGGACGAGTTGATGTTTTTATTGGTAAGACTCAAAATTAGATATATAGAGGGTTCAGAAAGCAAAAATCATGTAAATACCCTATAGCTAAAATTTACTTTTATTATTAAAATAGGCAAACCATACCACCCATAGTGACAAAAACAAAAAACAAAAAGTGTTCAACCCAAAAGAACTAATGGGTAAAGCTAGAAGTCCCTGGACAAGCAACTATCCTAACCCTACCTAGCTGCGGAGGTAGACACCCTAGAGGGGAGCGAATTGGCGCCCCGGCTCCATGATGGCTGACCCTAGGGGCCCTGATACACCCTGACGCCACTAGTGAGATCCTCTACCCATAACCTGCAGGACCCCTAACACTATACAAAGGTTGTGCTGTCCTAAGGACGAAACTAGATCCCCACAAGCATAAAAACAAACATGAACACAGACAGGCAATAAATGGTGTTTACATAATTAAAGTCTGCAGATCGTAATGTAGAGGTGGTTGGTATTGGATACATGCACGCCACCACACCAAAGATTTGATATAACCATCTAGGTTTCCATATTAGTTTAGTTTGTGCCTTAAGATAAGGGGATCCCCCAATTTTACAAAGACACATTAACCATCAAATGGCTCATCCACATGTATATGTATACAGCCCAGCAAACCGGGTTCACGATAAGACATTGCCAGTAGTAACCAATATGGTAACCATTAATACTCATCTGCACTTGACTAGATGCCATACACCATTAGCCCTTTAGCGTTAGCACCTCAACGCGTTTCGCCTACTTAGGCTCATCAGGAGGTCCGATGTCATGATATCTTGCATCACAATAGATAAATAGCTTAATGCCAGCTGATGTATACCCCCCTCTTTTGGGTTGAACACTTTTTGTTTTTTGTTTTTGTCACTATGGGTGGTATGGTTTGCCTATTTTAATGAAAGTTAATTTTAGCTATAGGGTATTTACATGATTTTTGCTTGACGTTTTTATTGGTACCATTTTTGGGCACATGACATTTTTTGATCGCTTTCTATACTGATTTTTGGAAAATAGAATGAACAACAAACAGCAATTCAGGAATTGTGTTTTTTGTTATGCTGTTCTGTGTGTGGTAAAATTATTAAGGCAGTTTTATTCTTCGGGTCAGTATGATCACATCAATACCACATGTATTTTTTTTTTACATTTTGTTGCTTTCACTCAAACTTTCAAAGAAAAAACATTTTTTTGCATCACTTTATTCTGAGAGCTATAACTTTTTTTTAGTTTTCTGCTGGTGGAGCTATATGTTTTCTGAGGTACAAGATGAAGTTTTCAGCTACACCATTTTTTTTCATATTCGGCTTTTTGATCGCGTTTTATTCCACTTTTTGTTTGGCGGTATGATGATAAAGCATTTTTTGTTGCCTGTTTTTTTTTTTTTTTTTTTTTACTGTGTTTACTTAAGGGGTTAACTAATGTGATAATTTTTTTTATAAGGATGGTCGTTCCGGACTCAGCAATACCAAATACCCGGATTGCAGTTATAAAGATTAGTAATGCAGGAGCTATGCTTTGTAACTGTCAGTGCTGCACTGGCACAAGTTAGATAGTTCATGCACTGCATATGCTGTAACTAACTTACTAGAGCCTGGTGACCCGGATATCGTCATGACGACATGTCACCATGGCAACGATCGGGGGCCCCATGATGACATAGCGGGGGTGGCAATCAAAGGGGAGAGGGAGTCCCTCCCTCTGCCTGTCTTCTAAATGCTGCGATCAATATCGATCACAGCATTTAGGAGGTTAATCTGCTGGGAGTGGTGAAGGCACCGCTCCTGGCAGTGAGTGTCAGGTGTTATGTGAAATCAGCTGATCACCCAGCAGTGGTCAAGCGCGCAAAGTCGCCTGGACGTATTAAAACGTAAAACTGAAGTAGTAGCTATAGGGCTGTAGAACCACTACATAGAAAGACATTATTGTGCAAGGGACGAGGGGAAAAACCTGCTACAGAATTTCCATTTGGGAGTTAAATCCCTCATATACATTAGATAGCTGTAGGGCAAACGGTCGTTGGGCCAACAGCTACCTCTCTAAACTCCCTCATGTGCAGGAGTGCTTCTTCCGAGATCACCATAAAAGAAGTGCTGCCAGACTCCTTTGTCAGTGGCTTATCTATAGGGAGTAGAAATACAGCATTCTGGATCCTTCTCTTCCCAAACGTCATCTTTTGGGCAGAGGAGAGAGGCCCCAGTAACATTAAACAGTTTGCTAATCCCCACCCCAATATCGGCAGCTTTAACCGACATTAATGTATGAGGGCCGTTACATCTATTAAAACTGGAGGTGAACTGCAAATGTTCAGACCCCAAAGTAAGAATAACTGGCTGGTGGTAAGCCTCTTCAAGGAGTCTGACACTACAACTAGCATTAAACAACCATCAGTAATTTACATCAGTATTTGTTAGCCATGACAAGAAGTGGGTGATAATTACAGAAGTGGTGACGTGTTTCTATTATACTTTTCCTCTGATTGTTCCACTCCTGATTTTGGCTTACAAATAGAGATGAGCGGTGTTCGAGTCGAACTGTTCGCCAATTTCAAATTCGAGCTGTTTTGGGCGGTGTTCGAGTCGTTCGACGAACCCGAACAATTTGCTTAAAATTCGGCTGTTCGAGTTTCTGTTCGATAACTGTTCGTTCACCAAAAGCCTAGCTTGATTTGCACATTAAAACTGTTTATCATTGTTATTGGACTGTTTCAGTGTATAGTAGCAAGGGGGGGGGGCGGGGGATAGATCTGTGCTGAAATAACGCCGATCTCCATTTTTTTTCTTTCCCGCATTTACAGAGGGGCGGTGCAGTCTCTCAGCCTATCAGCAGTGCACACACACACAGCAATGTGCATGTGATGCAGACAAGCAAGGGCATGTGTCATTGGCTGTGTATGTCACATGTCACTCCTTGCCCAATGAGAACCAGCCATTTGCCCCGTCGTCACCATTTCCTCACTGCTGCAGCTTAGTGTTAGACGGCAACGCTGCTGCTGTGGGCGCTATACAGTCAAAGAGTCTTTTTTTGCCAGCAAATTTTCTGAGAGATAGGTTTAGGGAGTCGGGAGTTGGGACTAGTTGTAATATCAGCCCTTTTCAGGGTAGGTTACAGCAGTTCATAGCACTGTTTGCCAGGCAGGTCTGAGCCAGAGCTGTGCAAGTGTTAGTCACAGCATTTGGTGTAATCTAGCTCAGCCAATCCTTTTGGGCTAGCAGCAATGTCTGATAGTCATCTGAGTAGCCCGCCTGTGAAGCTAGCTAAATCGCCTGTGTATCTCAATTTTTACGGCATCTAACCCAGTAAATCGTTTTGGGGTTTGGGGCTTAGTAGCAGTGTCTGTATGTCAGCAGAGTAGCCCGCCTGTGAAACAAACTATACAGCCTGTGTATCTTTATTTTCACTGCATCTAATCCAGTTGATAGCTTTGGGCCTAGTAGCATTGTCTGCACGTCAGCAGAGTAGCCCGCCTGTGAAACAAACTATACCACCTGTGTATCTCTATTTTCACTGCATCTAATACAGTTGATAGTTTTGGGCCTAGTAGCATTGTCTGCACGTCAGCAGAGTAGCCCGCCTGTGAAGCTAGCTACACCGCCTGTGTATCTCTATTTTCACTGCATCTAATCCAGTTGATAGTTTTGGGCCTAGTACCACAGTTTGGCCACTCAGTTCTGCTCAGTTTTCATCCATCGGTTGTTGTGCCAACACCTTCAGATACAGAGTTGCCAATTAAGCGCTAAAATGAGTGGCAAAAGTCCTGCTGCTGGTGGAAAGGGGAATAGGCATGTTGGAAAGGGAAAAAAAGGTTGTGTCCGTGGGGTAGGTGGTAAAGCAACAGTAACATCTGCAGAAGAAAGACCATCTTCCAGCCAAAGTAAGATGTCTACTTCTTTTCGTGGACAATCTGATATGATCCCTTTCTTATGACCATCACTACAAGCATCGCCAAAAATTCCAGATGAGGCACAAAAACAGCAGGTGCTTGAACGAATATCAAGTGCTTGTTCAAGTGGGCTCCCCTCCATGTCAACTTCAACATCACAACTACTCCAGTCCTCAGAGTTGTCACCCCAATCGCACTTGCTTCCTCACAGCTCCCAAGTCTCCAGCTGCCCGCCTGAGCATGGGGTAGCACACAGGTTGAGTCTGTGGAGCTGTTTACGCATACTATAGCCTGGGAATCAGAGGTCTGCTCCAGAGCTTCTGTGAATCCAGACAAAGAAATGATCTGCACTGATGCCCAGAATCTTTGTGAGTCGGATCCAGGCCCAGATGAAGAAGGTTCTGAGCATAATGTAGACCCTCGTTCCCAAACTGTAACTCCTGTTGGTGGAGACAATGAGGAAGATGATGATGAGACTGAGATACCTGATTGGAACGAAAACTTGACTTTTCGGTCGGGGCAGGAAGAGGTTGGCTCTGAGGACGATGGGTGTGAGAACACACAGGATGATGATGACGAGGTTGTAGACCCCACTTACTGTCAACCCCAAGTCCATGAGGTCAGCAGAGGAGGTGGAGGAGGATGCTAGTGACGAGTCTGACGACGAGGTCTTCCTGGACAGAGACGGAGTACTGGAAGCACGTCAACAACTGCATCCTCAACCCCAATTGTGCCTCAGACCAGAAGTCGTGGTGGCTCTTCAGGTCGCACGGGCTGTAAGCCTTGCATAGCCTGGGCATTTTTTGACATCGCAAAGGATGACCCAACTCATGTTGTCTGTAAGATTTGTCAACAAAATCTCAGAGGCCAAAAAATCACTAGCTTGAGTACTTCGTGCATGAACCGTCACATGGATATGAGGCATAAGTTGCAGTGGGAAGCTCACTGTGCTACAATGCGGCCTAGTGGGCCGGGTCAACCACCGTCTGCCCCATCAAGTGCATCCACATCCTCTTCATCCTGTGACTGTGGGGACAGCAGTCGCACATGGTTTTGGAAGCAGACCTTCCACCTCTTTACCCGCAACAGCCAGTGTGATTGGCAGGTCGTCAGGACATTTGCAAGTGGAAACACCTGCTGGTGTTGAGCGCTCTCCGACATCGACACCACATTTTGATCAAGGCAACATAACATCTCCACCTGCACCTTCCTCACAGACCAGCAGTTTGCCAGGGACACCCTACTCAACTCTGTCTAAGCACGGCAGCCAGCCCTCAGTCCCTCAGATGTGGACAAGTAAATGACCATTTCCTCCTAGCCATGACAAAGCTAAGAGGTTGAATTTCTCCATCTGCAAGCTGTTGGCTACAGAAATGCTGCCTTTCCGCCTGGTGGACACAGGGGATTTTCGAGACCTTTTGTCCGTCGCAGTGCCCCAGTACCAGATGCCCAGTCGCCACTACTTCTCAAAGAAAGCTGTGCCTGAGCTACACCAGCATGTCGCACACAACATCACCGCTTCCTTGAGAAACTCTGTGTGTGACAGGGTGCATTTCACCACAGACACTTGGACGAGTAGACATGGACAGGGGCGTTACATGTCGGTGACTGGGCACTGGGTAACTACGGCGACATCAGGAGAAGGGGCTGCTGTCCAAGTCTTGCCGTCCCCACGAGTTGCTCATCGATCCTCTGTGTCTAGAAGTTCCTCCACTGCTTCTGCCTCCTCAACCTCCTCTCGGTCCTCCACCTGCACCCAAAGCCTGTCTGGTAATGCCACCCGCGTTGTAACTGCGCAGAAGGAATCCTGCACACCTCCTCACTATGCTGTCACCAGGGCTCAACGGCATCAGGCAGTGTTTACATTGAAATGTCTGGGAAATGTGAGTCACACAGCTGAGGAGTTGTGGTCAGCTCTAGAGACCGAGTTCCATCAATGGTTGTCTCCACTCAACCTGCAGCCAGGGAAGGCCGTGTGCGACAATGCTGCAAACCTGGGTGCGGCCCTTCGCCGGGGCAATGTCACACACGTGCCTTGTATGGCTCACCTTTTGAACCTGGTTGTCCAGCAATTTTTATCCCACTATCCCGGACTAGATGGGCTTCTGCAGAGGGCACGGTCGCTGTGTGCTCACTTCCGCTGTTTGCATCCCGCAGCTCGACGACTTGCATCTCTACAGAAGTCGTTGGGCCTGCCAGTTCACCGGCTGAAATGCGATGTGCCCACACGGTGGAATTCAACTCTGCACATGTTGCAGCGACTGTGGCAGCACCGACAAGCCCTGGTGCAATACGTTATGACGTATAGCCTGGGCCAACGAGATCAAGAGGTGGGGCAAATCACGCTGCAGGAGTGGTCTCAGATCAGGGACCTATGCACCATTCTGCACAGTTTTGAAATAGCAACGAAGATGTTTAGTGCTGACGATGCCATTATCAGCATGACCATTCCGGTGATTTACATGCTGGAGCACACCTTACACAGTGTTCGGAGTCAGGTGGTGGAACAAGAGGAGGAGGAGGAGGAACAGGAGGAGTCGTATGCAGAAGGGATCATATCTCCAAGGTCAAGAAGGTTGGCAGCACCAAGGTGGCTGGCATTGGAGGCTGGGGGAGAGGGATTACCAAGGGCACATGGTAGCAGCCAAACTGTTGAGGAAGGTGCAGGAGGCAAGGAAGAAGTGGAGGACGAACTGGCGCTGGGCATGGAAGACTCATCAGATGAGGGAGACCTTGATCAAATTTCTGTTGGGCGAGGTTGGGGGGAGAGGGCAGACGATGGAAGCATGATTCTCACCTCACCACCCCCAAGACAACAAGGACTTTATCCTCCTGAATGCACAAGACACATGAGTGCCTTCTTGCTGCACTACCTGCAACATGACCCTCGGATTGTCAGAATCCGAAGTAATGCAGACTACTGGGTTGCCACACTCTTAGATCCCCAGTACAAAAGCAAATTTGGCGAAATAATTCCTGCCATAGAAAGGGATTCACGCATGCAGGAGTATCAGCACAGACTGTTACAGAATCTAACATCTGCTTTTCCACAAAACACCAGTGGTGCACGTAGTGAATCTCTGAGTTCTAACTTGCCAACCGTGGGACTATCGAGTCATCACTCAAACCGTAACAGTAACATCGTATCTGGTGGTGGTGGTAACAGCAATTTTTTCCAATCGTTTCAAGATTTTTTTTAGACCATCCTTTGCAAGGCCACAGGAGACAAGAAGTCTGGCGCACAGCCAATGCCTAGAGAGGATGGTACACGAGTATCTCCAAGTTAACATCGATGCCATGACTGTGGAACTGGACCCTTGCTCATTTTGGGCTTCCAATCTTGAAAAATGGCCCGAGCTCGCCACTCACGCCTTGGAGATCTTGTCGTGCCCCACAGTCAGCATTCTCTCTGAACTTGTGTTCAGCGCTGCTGGTTGTGTGCTGACAGATAAGTGCACGCGGCTGTCCAGTGACAATGTAGACAGACTAACGTTCATCAAGATGAACAAATCCTGGATCCGCAAGGACTTTTCTACCCGTGTCATCTTGGGGAGACTAAAAGCTTGATGATTTTTGAAAATCACCTCACCAACCGCTTTAAAAAACTCTGGCGAAATTGATGCCACTTAAGAGGTGTCTGTGGCCGAATTTTTGGAAAAAATGGAGACACTTTGATTTAGTCTCCTTGCTGAGTTTTACATGACGTTGCCATCGTCAATTCCAGGTGGGTGGGGTCGTCTGCAGAGTTGTTTACTCATACTATGGCCTGAGATTCAGCAGAGTAGCCCAGCCACCCACCGCCTGTTTACCTAAGTACTATTTTTAACAGCATCTGGCCCAGGAAATCCTTTGTGGTCTAGTAGAATTTGGTGCTACTCAGCAGCGTACTTCACCCATGAAGCAAACTACACCGCCTGTTTACCTAACTACTATTTTGTAACGGCATCTAGCCCAGGAAATCCTTTTGGGCCTAGTAGAATTTAGTGCTACTCAGCAGCGTACCCCACCCATGAAGAAAGCTACACCGCCTGTTTACCTAACTACTATTTTGGAATGGCATCTAGCCCAGGAAATCGTTTTGTACCTAATAGCATTTTGTGCTACTCAGCAGAGTACCCCACCTATGAAGCAAGCTACACCGCCTGTTTACCTAACTACTATTTTTTTAATGGCATTTGGCCAAGGAAATCCTTTTGGGCATAGCAACAATTTCTGCTACTCAGCAGAGTACCCCACCCATGAAGCAAGCTACACCGCCTTCTTTCTTTCTCAATCTAACCAATCGGCTCTGGGGTGTCCACTCTCCCTCCAGCTCTTTCCTTCTCACAGGTGGACTACCGCGTGTTTTCACACTGTGGCGAATCTTTTGGGCCCAGGCATAAGAATCCGTCGAGGTAATGGATAATATGTGTCGTCTTACAAACTTCCATGAAAACACATTCGAGGAAGCAACTAAACGCCTCAAATAGTGAGCAGGATATGGAGCACCCCATGGGCAAACAGCGATCTATGTAGTATGCTCCTTCACAGAAGCAGCCCAATGGGAGGACACTATTCGGAGGCACAAATAGTAACCGGAATGT
Organism: Ranitomeya variabilis; assembly: GCF_051348905.1. Lineage (NCBI taxonomy): Eukaryota > Metazoa > Chordata > Amphibia > Anura > Dendrobatidae > Ranitomeya > Ranitomeya variabilis. Next base: position 663,882,557 of record NC_135232.1, on the reverse strand, counting down.
CCCCTCAATGTCTGTTTTGGCCATTAGGGTGCCCCTTCCCAACTTCTTGACCCACCTGATTGCCTCATCAAAGGAGGTACAGTACATAGTACTGTACTTGGTTCCGCGTCGATGTTGTCGTTTACTGACCTGCCCCTTGGATATGACAAATGGTGGATTAGTCTGAATGTATTGGGTTCATTTTTTGGCACAACTCCCAACGGGGGTACCACTACGTCTTCTAAGGAAAGTGTTCTGAATGGACCCGCCGCCATACTACCTAAAGATATTTCTTTTTTTTTTTTTGTTAAGACGTCTGGGTGTTGGTAGAGTGAGTTTAGATTTTTACTCCAGCCTTTCTTAACTTTAGAAGGGCATGACATGCCTATATCTGTGTCTCCTCCTCCTTTTACTCCGCCACCTCTTTTCTTTTCGCATGACTATGTGTAGTTGTGACTTTTCCATGTGTTTGTTGTGTCTTCTGAGCAGTTTGTCAGCTTTTGGACACCTTTTAAGGTGTTTTCTATGTGTTTTCCATGTGTTTGTATGTGTTTGCCTGCCATTGGTTCAATGGGGTTCAACGGTGTTTGTCAAACAGTTCGACGAACAGTTCGGCGAACATCTCCCTGTTCGACGAACCGAACCGAACCCGAACACTAGGGAGGTGGCTCATCTCTACTTACAAATAGGAATATGTGGCCTTATGTTAATTTCTGGCTTTTTGGGCAGGTGAGGATGGCTGTACTATCGGTCAGAGTGCGATCGGCAAAACATTGGATCACACCTAGACCAATGGCTGTGTACATGTTGCATTTTTTTTCTCTAACAGCGTCTGAGAAATATATTGCTACATGTCCTAGTTTGATCCAATATTCATATCGCACTCAGCCATGCAAGGTCAATGAGTGCATGGAAACATCAGACTGCACTTGGATGACATCTGAATGCAGTTTGATTTCCATGAACTGACAAAATGGAGAGCTGGAGAAATTTTGTTTTCCATCTTATTCACAGGTTTGATCAGGGTGTCATTTGCATAAATAGACCTGATTCTCTTGGATGAGAGAATCTACGGCCTTCTGCATGAGCCCTTAGGCCAGGGTCATACTTGCGAGTGCAATGCGAGAAACTCGTGCGAGTCTCTCGCATCAATACCCGGGCACTGCCGCCGGCACTCGGGACCAGAGCGCGAGGCTGCATAGAAATACATACAGCCGCACGTTCCGGTCCCGAGTGCCGGTGGCAGTGCCGGGTATTGGTGCGAGAGACTCGCACGAGTTTCTCGCATTACACTCGCAAGTGTGACCCCGACTTCAGATTGAAAATCTGACAAATTTCCTAAAGGAGATTTAAGGATGTTACAAAATTATTTTAATTCGAATTAACTTTAATATGGGTATTGATTTGACAGATGAGATAGATTTATACATATATAAGATCAACAGGAAGAAAATAAATAGTTACTTCTACCTTCAGTTCCTTATAGATTGTATATTCTTTCGAGTATGGATTCCTCTCCCTTTAAATCTCAGGTGTTAAGGCTGTACGGTTTGTTTGCTTCACTACATTATATACGACTTATAAATGTTGCATTGGTTGCCGTTAATGCACACAAATAATTATGGTTTTTACTACGATGATTTTGCACTGCAGTTTAGTGGGAAAGCTGTTAATTCTTATGTTCATGAACTGCATTCTGTTCAGATCACAGATCGACAAATCCCCAAATGCCCACATGTTGTTCAGCTTCTGACCTACTGCTACTGAAAACAAACATCCAACTTGTTTTGTCCATTCAGAAAGGTAGGAGTTTGTAGTATTTGACTGCTGGGGCCAACATCAGCTTCATTTTAAGTCAGATACCAGAGAAAATGAGAAAAAAAAAACCACGATAAGAGGAAAAAAAGCAAAAAAGAGAAGGCGGGGGAATCTGTTCCAAATTAGCAAAGGTCTCCTTTCATTTTACTAGCAAGTAATTGGAAGCGGTAAAGAAAAGTGTAACTTATCGGATCTGGCGTGTTTATCTTTTCGTGAGGACAGGCGGCCGCTGGCGGGTTCCCTCTGGAGCCCTAGGGGGGAAAATCACCTTCCCTTGATGTCCATTTGATCCGAAAAGAAAACAAAGGCGCCTGTGGAACGAGCGAGTGTAATTTGGGCGGCCCAGATGCTGAGTAATACAAGGAAGAGCCTTGATTGAAAACGTACCTTTCTGTGGAGAGGACTTTGCTCTCTCGTTTCCACACAGCCTTGAAGTCGCAGCAGAATTCGTACCACACAACAAAGAAGGAATTGGGGCTGATTTCCTTCTCACCGGGCTTTGGCTTGGCTCCAAAAAATCCAACAGTTTCTTCAAAGCTGCAAACGGGAAGAAGAACTATCAGCAAACAACTCTTGATGAAAAAATATATTCCTTCAACTTCCCTGCCCCCCAATAACGAATACTATAAAGTTGGCTGAACTAATGCAGTCCTGCAACCTTATCCCTAATGTCATAGTTGTGTACAAACTGTAAAACCCGGCACATACAGTGACGTTTATAGTCAGATTCCAATTGGAACCATTGTCATAGAAACTTTGATGTTCTTTTACTGTGCAACTTTTAACGTTTTACTCCGTATTGAAAGAAAGTAAGTAATGGCCATCCAAACCCATCACAAGTAGATTTCTAAATAGGTTCCCCCCCAGACTAAAGATATCATATAGCCCATAAATCATTCCAATGTAAGAACTACACACTATTAATGATCAAACTGGCGTACAGTGGATATATATATAAAAGAAGAGATTAAGTTATGAAAATATCATATTAAAATGGCGTCCACCTCCTGAAATAGGCATGTGCCTACACGCACGTCCATGTATGTCCAGTCTGAACGACTATTCCAATACGGAATAAAACACGTAAAGCTTCGTCACTGTTAGGATTGTTCACCAGACTATCGCTGTTTAATGGTTGCTCAACCAGTCAACATACTCCCATATAAAGTGTATGTTCATGGACAGGCAGGCTAACTTCTTAAGCGGACATGCTTATTGTTGGCCGATCAGATGGGAAAAATTTTCGATTTATGATCATCTGGAAAATTCTTGTTCTATGAGAAGTCATTACATTGTTCCCCAGATACGACATTAGAAACAACTCATGAATGAATGACTGAAAATCAACTTTTTTATCTTTACAAGAACTAGTATAAAGTGTACCTGCTGTGTGCTTTGCTTAGGTTATTTTCTTCAGCTTTATGTTCATCTTTGGCTGAAAAAAAAGCAAAAACAGTAGGTTATAAAATTAATGTTTGGGTGTTTCACCACCACAACCCTAGGAAAATTTATGATTAGAAGTTTTCTTTTTAAAATCCATTTACTAAAATGCAGGAAAAATGTGTGTACGAAGGTACACTAAATAGACTTACCGTATATGTGAAAGGTCAGTTTCTAAATTTCAGAACAGTTAATAGCAGTATAACAAAAAAAAGACCGTTCACTTCACTATTTTCTCTTTATTAGTAATATTTTAATTGAATTAATAAAAGTAACTTAAGTGGTGCAATTTCTGCGAACTTATTTGTAATAGTGATATACTCTGACAGTATCTATTTTATTGGTTAAACTTATACATAGTCATTTACATTCAATACTATTTAAATGGGTTTTCCACACATTATTATTCCTATTTAATAGGGCACAGAATAATACTGTGGTCAGTGACTGATTGGCTTTGTGGGCATTTTCGGGGATGACGGGACCAGAAAGCACAGACTGTGTAAATACTGTATGTTGACGTTATTTCTGTCCATCTTTTAGGTACGCCATCAAAGCACTGCTATAGACCAATGCAGTGTTGCATTACTTGTGTGAGTGATGCCCATCATTCAACATGTCTGAGCAACGTTTTGGACACCTGACTGACACATGCTTTGGAGCACATTATCAATTGATGGTAGCACTACTGCTCATATTTAAAGCTAAGTATACATTTTTTCTAAGCACTCCTGATGAACCCATTTATGGGAAACGCATCTATTGAAGCATTCTAGGTTTGGTGAGTGGATATTCCCTTTTTTTCCTAGTTTACATTTATTTGAGTGTATGATTCAATTTCCTATCTTAACAGGATGTATTGAGTGTAAGCAACATTTAACAACTGTGTGTGGATTGTTTTGCTCTACCACTATGTGAAATACTGCAATATATTGCCTTATGTTAATCTGGGTTGACAGTGGATTGGTCACTATAGTAGTTTGAATATTTTTACTTATAGTGACAAATTACCATTGTATGCGTTTTTTTCATATCAGCCTTTCCCATCAATTGATATTATATATAGGGTGTATATGAGCGGTGGCACAATGTGCGCTAAAAGGGTGCCAACCTCTGCGGTTAGGTAGAGCTCAGAGCAGAAGTTAATAGGGTTGATATATTTTTTTAACCCATGCCCTCCGGTTGATACAGCCTCATTCATATATAATTGCTAACTTCCGCTACTACTAATCCTTTTTTTATTTTTTTTTTACAATTTGAGTATTTTGGCATTTGGGCATAACATTTTCTATTTATTAGCAATATTTTTATTGAATTAATAAAAGTAACTTCATGTAGTGTAATTTCTGGGAACTAATACACAAAAGTTTGCTTTCATCAAATATTAAGGCGAGTCCACATGTTGCGTTCAAATTGGCATTATCCCATGTATGACACTTTCTACACCTGAAGTATAACACTCCAGGTTCTACTTGACTTAATAGGTGGTGTGAACTACTTGAGTATCCTGAAAACCTTGCTCAGTTTTATCAGAGCATTGTATCGATAGACAGACTTTCCATGCATTATTTTTTTTGTTTTTCCTTTCCCGTCATGCCTGCGCATAACCCAACTGGTCATAACACAGCATTCTTCATCTCATTGGCACAAGCCTCCTGCCATAAGCTATTAAATCTTTGGTCAGCACCAACTAAGCCCAGATGGATAGCATCACATTTTTCTTAAATACTGATATGACATTGCTTGGAAAGCTAGTAATGTAGCTGCCAGTATGAACCAAAAAAATTGATTGTTTTAACTTTTCTTACAGCCAAGTCAAAGTTTGAAGGAGCATGTACATGTAGCGGACCCAAATTGTGCATTGTGTGGAACATTATGGTTCAAAAGGTGATGGGAGGTTTTTAGAATTGGATCAAGTTCTAGTTATAAGCTAAAAAAAAAAAAAAAATGGAAAAAAACCTTTGCAAACCCATGTTCAACATTTACGTATACTGTTACTGGAATGCTGCAAGAAAAAAAAATATATATGTAAAAACACAATGTGGCCATGTTATAAACATAGGCAGATGCTTTTAAATAATTAGAAATTGATAGTAAATTGTTGTCATTGCCCATAAACTGGCAACTAAACTAACTCATGCTCAATTTCTAAGACTTAATCCATTGTAAAGCTGCTATTATAAAGTTGTCAAAAACAAAACATAACACTTTGTTGTACTCCATAATTTCCTTGCTTTTTAGTTCTAGATTGTGAAAAAAGTTATTAATTGAAGAGGTTTAATTTTAACAATCCTTTCCTCAGTTATGGCAATCCAGCATTGATGCCTTATGCAAGTGACCCACAAATGCTTTGGGGAGGAAAATTTCATTTAGGCTACGTTCACATTAGCGTTGTGCGACGCAGCGTCGGGCGCCGCTGCGGCGACGCATGCGTCATGCGACCCTATATTTAACATGGGGGCGCATGGACATGCGTTGCGTTGCACTTGCGTTTTGTGACGCATGCGTCACTGCGGCGCACGCGTCAGGGCGCAGAGGACGCAGCAAGTTGCATTTTTTGTGCATCCAAAATCAAGCCAAAAAAGGACGCATGCGTCACAAAACAATGCGTTTTGCATGCGTTGTGTCGCCGATGCGTCGCCGACGCAACACACAACAACGCAAATGTGAACGTAGCCTGAAAGCTCTCCTGCTGTCCCTCCCACTGCCTGCCTCCAGTGCCAAACTAATGGATCGCTTGCTTCAGTGACCTGTATTCCCAGACCAAAATATATCTCGCAAGTGCCTGTAGTGTCATGGGTAGCACATGGGCAAAATGATTTACTGGGTCTAGCGACGCAACGAGAACCTACTGCAGTTGCAACGTCCCTGTCATTAAAGGAGCTTTCAAGAGAACTCAGTAAGGGAAGGCAAGTCACTGAAAACAAAAGTGACTTGTATGTTTGATGCAGGAGACAGGTGAGGAGTAGGGAGAAGAGCAGCAGAGCTGCAGGTGCAACATCCCACCACTAAGCACTTGTGGTTCATTTGGATAAGATTTCAGCAGTGGATAACGCCAAAACTGATTTATGCAACCAAGGTACAGATCTAATCATTCTCAAAGAACCTGTAAAAACTTGTTATTAGTTCGAGATATAAATTATTCTTGACAGGTTCCCTTTAAACAGTTTTCACCAGTCCAAGCAATGCAGACATGTTGCATGTGCCTCCAAATCAAGAACGGTTCTTCATAACCACTCTTCTCTTCTGTTGTGTGATGTACTGAGGCAAACCAGCTAGAGATGGTGGGCAAAATTTGTGATGGCATGAGATAGCACCATGGTGCCTGGTGAGTTCTAAATGAAACTAACTCTATCAATCCAGAAAAAGGTCTATTTTCTGACAAGAATGATAAAAACTCCACATAACATGCCGTTCTCTGACAGACCAGTTGTTGAACAAGACCTGGAGCTACATAAGCAGGTTCTTAAGTAACTTGCACTTCCAACAAAACTATTACAAGGTGCTTGAGCATGATCTGCATGTTTCACAATTGTAAAGATCAGGGTCTTCTCCACTTGCATGCCATCTGTCGAAGAAGATCTCCTTCACACAGCACACTTCAAATGCTATTTATGTGAAAGTTGCAACACTGCCAGAACATGTTGGAACAATATGATCTTAATAAAATAAAATAACCTCAGAAGAGGAACGGGATGAATTATAAGTCTGTAAAGGCGCAGGGAGGCAGTGGACCAGCAATCACTAGAGTGGGCAGGTCATGCAGGAGATTTTGGAAGGCAAAACAGCACTTAGGTCTTGAATCATAAGAGAGAAAGGAAAGAAGAAGCTATTCGTAATATTCAAGCATGTAAGGGAACACAAGAGAAAAAGATCACAACTTCAAAGACCACTGTGACCTTGAGCATGGACAAGTAGCTCAGCAAGAGCTTTTTATATAGTAATCTCATTCTTAGTTGTGTCAGGTTTTAAATTGACTTTCATATAGACTACAGTTAGGAACCTAAACATTTATACTTGGAAAAGTCATAAAAAAATTTAAGTCTTAAAAAATTTGTATTTAGTAAATCTGTAGTTTGATAATCTGATGAAGCAGCATCCTTAAATCCTGAGACAATGGATTAAAAAGAAATCTAAGTATAATGAATGTCTTTTCCTTCATGCCTCAAAAAACCTTTTTCAGATGTCAGTGTATCACTTATAGAACACCTACCTATTGGAATCTACGGTGCGGTTTGTGCTTTTTTTTTGTGGACTCTGTGCTTGAGAGAAAAGACAGAGACTTGTCTGGTTTTAATTGGAGTCATGAACAAAATTACCCATTCAAGTCTACCCATTTAAGGGTCTTTGACAATCGAGAAAAGCATATCGATCATCATCAACAACATCAGTCTGCAATCTCTGTTCTGTCTGTGAATAACATTGCAATGGATAGAAGTTTTGCAATTTATTATTTTCATAGGTGAAATTCACAGCTGGTCACATTGAAACACCAAATTTTTATGAAAATCAGATCCAAAACACATGAAATTAGGACATTTTTTGGCGTACATGAATCACAGTAGTCTGGGCTTCTTCTGATTTCACCATCATGTACATAGATGAAAATGTCAGTCTTGCAATATTACCACTATTTCTTGAATTTATTTCATGCCCTGATAATTATCAATTATTACTCACTGCTATAATGTTTAACAAACTAAATCTGCTTCAACTCATTATGAACTCCGCACCCACAGTGATCTCTCTTTAGAGTTAAACATCTTTCAGGTCAAAAGGTCCATTTACATTAGCTGGCCGCGATGATCAGTAATAGATCGCTCACTTCGTACAGGCTGCCATTGGTCTTGATAGAGCAATGCCTGCTTACACAGGATGATGCATTGCAAACAACAGCGATCCTTCGGGCACAAAAAAAGATAATTTCACCTTATGAATATGCATATAATTTGTTCATCGGGTGAACTTCAGCCTGTTTGGACTTAATTATTGTGAAATGAGCGTTCCTATATGGCAATATTGTTTTTCCATTTGTTTTCCTGATTTGTCACTATGTTTACTGCCTCTAGCAGTGAAGAATACAATGCTACTATATAAAAAAACTATATATTGATATATAGGGAATAGAGATGGTTACCTTTCTGTATAAATTCTGTCATTCTGTCCTTGAAGGGCTGGAGATGATCCTCTGGGGAATCTTTCATCACTGCATTGGATTGCTTCTCAGATACTGCAATTAGAAAAATCATGAAAAAAAGAGGACTTGAAAAGCAAAATTAGTTATAAGTGCCTCTGCTGATATCATTGTAAAGAAGGTGTGGAGGAGCCTCAAACTTAACCCTTTGCACTGCAGTGCTAAGGGTAAAATCCTCACCAATATCCGCAGCATAAATTGACAAGCTGCAGATCCCAAACCAGAAAACAAAAAGCAACTTTTTTACTGCAATCTTATTAAACGTGCCAGTGAGTGGTCTCTCACTCACTTGAAACAGACATTTGCACACATATGTAGATCTCAAACTTGCCGCTTTTGTCAATTTACCTGCGAGTATTTTTCACAGCATGTGCATGTGAAGCGGCCCTACATAAGGGCAATAGGGTACTCGGTACCGGGTCCCTCGGTTCGGGGGATGTCACTGTGGCCCGACCCGGTCCATGGCCCTTTGAGGGGCGTCCAATAAAAGAAAGTTTTTTATGGGATAATGTTCATGACGCCACCTGTGATATTCGGTTAGGGTGACCGAGGGTGCTTAGGGGTCCGCTGGGGATGATGTGATGGCAGCTAGATGGTATACCTTCCCACAGGTGAAGTGTATCCCCAGGGCTTCCCAGAGGTGTAGATGGTGATGGTGATTGATGTAAATGCATGTGGGATAGCTGCGGAGACACCATCACGTGTTTCTCAACGCAGTGATCCAGAACACTGCCCCCATCCCTTATGGGAAATATGCAAATGCATGTGGGATAGCTGCGGATACACCATCACGTGTTTCTCAACACAAGCAGTGAATAGCCAGACCTTTCCCTGGGAAGGAACAACATCCAATACAGGAAAACCACCTATGCCAAGCATGGTATCCATCCACAGACAGCTGTTTCGGGGTGTTTGCCCCTCATCAGTGTGGAGTAGGAATCTGGCTATTAGGAGCAGTGCCTAGTAAAAGGCTGTAAAGGCACAGATGATTGGCCTCGGGGAGACCAAAACATCCAACACCGCGGAGACACCATCACGTGTTTCTCAACGCAGTGATCCAGAACACTGCCCCCATCCCTTATGGGAAATATGCAAATGCATGTGGGATAGCTGCGGAGACACCATCACGTGTTTCTCAACGCAAGCAGTGAATAGCCAGGCCTTTCCCTGGGAAGGAACAACATCCAATACAGGAAAACCACCTATGCCAAGCATGGTATCCATCCACAGACAGCTGTTTCGGGGTGTTTGCCCCTCATCAGTGTGGAGTAGGAATCTGGCTATTAGGAGCAGTGCCTAGTAAAAGGCTGTAAAGGCACAGATGATTGGCCTCGGGGAGACCAAAACATCCAACACCGCGGCCAATCATCTGTGCCTTTACGGTGATTGATTTAAGGCGCAGTGAATAACGAGGACACAAGGTTGCAGTCTCTTTACCTTTACTGAAGGCTTCAGTGTCCTCAGTCCAGGGCACCAGATCACAGGGCAGGCAGAGTCTGGCCGGTCCGAAGGCAAATCCAGAGTCCCCTTATCCAGGTGGAAATCAGTAGCCTTCCTCTAGCACCTGTGTGTTGTAGTACCTCCCTGCTGAGCTTCTCGTTAAGGTCCTCACAACTGATATTGGTGTTCTAGATGTTATTTGTCTTTCTCTCTGTCCCCCAGATGGTATGGATAGGACAAACCCGTATGACTGGTGGCCTGAGGCTTTTTACAGGGACCCTACGACGCCCCAGCCTCCACAAGTTGCCACCGTGCCTCCTGGGTATATGGTCGGACAGCCAATGTGGAATTGACTGTCCTGCCGGTCTCTGAAGCAAGGCTTGGGGACGATTGCTCCCTCAGTGTACCGGCTTCTGTGCCTCAGAAAGGAGGCAGCCTTTTGCAGGGCAGAACTCCCTCTGGATTCCTCTCCTTGTGCTATGACTTCATTTCTCACCCGCTACAATACAATTCTCTTTTGGGTCCTTCCTTAGGATGCTGCCGCACGTGGGGCAGGCACAGCTCCGTGGCCTTCTGTCTAGGTCTCCGACAGGATCCCACCCCTGTCAGGGACCTCTCTGTCTGCAGCTCTGTGATGTTCCTCCTTTCCCTCTGTCTGCCTGACAGGATACTGCCTGGGTGAAGCCCAGTCAGCGTCTGACTAACTTCCTATCCAGCCCACCAGTTTTACCTACTTGTGAGGAGTGCCCTAATAGATAGGAGCGTAGCTCCCCCTGGTGGACTGGAGTGTGAAGTGTGGTGTATGGTTTGTGATACCTGGTAGGAAGATCTCCTTTATTGCCTTCAGACATAACGTCACTCCCTCTAGTGGAAGAATAATATTACTGCAACGACCAGGACTCTGGGGTGCTGCACATGGGATTTCTTACAATCTAATGCACAATGCCAACACTGGGGGGATTTCCCACAAGCAAATGCGCAGCAGGAAATCCTTTGCATTTTTTGCTCCATGAGAACGAGAACATATCCTAAAGATCCTTCTGGTTTACAAAATTGAAACAGTGCCGCCACTGTTTATAGGTGGTGTGTGGTTTTGCAGCATAGCTCCATTAAAAACTAAGTAAGTCTACGTTCACATTTGCGGTCTGCGCCGCAGCGTCGGTCGCCGCAGCGTCGCCGCATGCGTCATTCGCCCCTATATTTAACATGGGGGCGCATGGACATGCGTCGCACTTGCGTTTTGCGCCGCATGCGTCCCTGCGGCGCCCGCGTCCGGGCGCAGAGGACGCAGCAAGTTGCATTTTTGCTGCGTCCAAAATCAATGAAAAAAAGGACGCATGTGGCGCAAAACGCAGCGTTGTGCATGCGTTTTGCTGCGTTTTTGTTTGCGTTGCGGCGCCGACGCTGCGGCGCACAATGCAAATGTGAACGTAGCCTAAGAGCTACAATACCACAAATATCTTGGAGGCAGGATATATAGAAAAGGAGAAAGAAACTGCGCTTCATAGGGAATCCCTGTTGGTCCCAAATTATACTTACCCAAAAATTGGTATTCTCTGTCGTTGGATCTGCTCATCTCTTGATGTTGCATTATGATAGAGTTGAGCGAATTTTTTTTTAAAAATCAGTGCCGATTATAATCAGTGGCAAATATTGTTTTTGCAATATTCACCAAACACAGCGGAACGTCATTGGAGTCAATGGGAGTAGAAATAAAAGAATATTGCTAGGAACCGATCATTAAACATAAATTCGGCACGAATATGGCAAATTCAGATTTGGCGACAGAGTCCGAACATATTCGCTCAACTCTAATTATGACTACAACCCCTGTCCGCTTTTGTAAAAACAACCACTATAGCCACAACTTCCTGAACTTGTAGGATTCTGGTAAGGATAGTTTGAAGATAATAAACTTGTTGATTGACAGTGGTAGAATGGAATCAATGTGCGATAGAGAGCTTATTTTCCACCAACTATCCTTAGATATGCACATCTTGTAGACAGGCAACGGTTTTAAGAAAATAAAAAAGTAGTTAATGTTTTTGTTATACTGATCATCCCCTCTGATTGTTTAAATCTGAAGAAGTCCTTCCACATTCAGATGTTACATTTAGTAATTTGGTAGCTCTGTGCAGTGACAAGCAGAAGAGACGATGACTGAAAAAAGAAAGAGGAGAATTGCGGGAGAAGTTTAGCTATGAGGACAATGTAACCAACAGAAGAAAATATCTTTGGTTTATTTTCATAAACTTTAAGTCCTAAAGTTAATCACTCAGTTAAAGTTAGAAATCGTTCCGCAACCAAAATCAGAGACCTACTAAAAATGGCCAGGTACAAACTTGGCCTAATCACTACTGATGTCAGGCAAAAAAAAAAAAGAGACAACTAAATTGTGACACAATGTTTTTTTATATTTTCTATCTGAAAGAAGCGGTTTTACAAGCAGTCGTCAAGTTACCGTAAGTGCTTTTATTTGCATTTTTTGTTGCCAAAATCTCTGAGCTACGGACATCCTTTCACTTCTAAAATTAGGTCATGCATGATCACATATGCACATGCTCCTTTTGATCTAATTTCCAATAGGACCATATTATGTTCACTAATTAACTAAATAACTTAGTTTAATTTATTTGGAAATGTGATAAGAACCATGGAGAGCAAGAACCAAGAAACTAAAGTCAAGCAGGCAAATGATTGTTCTTGTTGGTGAACATCTTAACAGCTGTTGCAATTTTTTTTTTAAAAGCTTGAGAAGAAGAAAAGTCTGCCATTACTCTATGTAACCGCAAACTGTCGAAACTTGACAGTGTACAATGTGTATGGGGGTCACGATTCCCCTGTATTCTCATTGTCGGAGTAATGGTTTTGTGACCTCTTGTATGAGAGTTGCATACTTCTGGTCACATGCAGACTAGTCTCTCCCGTGCTTCTAATGTAGAACAATCAGAGTAGTGGAGGAAAGTCTAGTCAGCACATGACCACACCTATGCAAATTGCTCGCATATGATCACGTGATCTTGGGCAACTGTCACGTTCACAACAGTGAATGCTTTTTGGGATTTCTGTCTGCACTCTGGTTAAATTATCAATCCACCTTTGTATTGTGATATACTACTATAGATTTGCCACAATCACCAACTGATAGGGATGGTGTTGCGGTTTTGCGGGACTTTTCAAAGTGTGACACCCCAGGTTCCTGGTTGTCACAGTGGCATTGCTTTCCTCATGGGTATAGTGATGTCATGCTTGGAAGCGAGGCAGGATCGCTCTTATCAGGTAACCACAAACATGCAACATGTTCACACTCCAGGCCAGAAGGGGGAGCTCTGATCCAGCTTGTGGGTGGCTCCCCTATATATATTCTGGTCTAGAGGGAAAGTGGAGTTAGTTAGTTCCTGTCAGAGAGACAGAGGAAAATGAAGCAGGGGGCAGTGCAGCCACGAGAAGTGCTGCAGCTCCTGGAAAGAAAGAGAGAACAGAACATTGAACAAAGCTGTAGAGAGCGTGGAGGGGAAGAGAAGCGCAGGAGATTGAGGAACTCTGGAGAATAGCTGCGACTGGGCTACTTTCCTACAGAGCGCAGACACCGGTAGCCGGAAGACCGGGCTTGTGTCGGACTCAAAGTGGCACAATAGAAACCGGCAGGACAGCTGGATTATATGTCACCTGTCCGCCCTTACACCTGAGGAAACAATAGAGAGCCCAGGTCGTGATAGAGACCCTGTAAAAAGGCTCTAGCTACCTGTCGCACGGGTAGTGTCCTACCAACCTGGAGGACAGAGAGAACACGTGAGGACCTTGTGAGAGGCTTAAGGCAGCAAGGGCCTACACTACAGCGCTAGAAGGAAGGCTTCTAACCCCACCTGGTAAGGGGGACTCCCAACTCGCTTCCAAGCTGGTTGGACCCTACCTGTAATCCGGGACCCTGGACTGTGGCTGCCTGAATCCTTCAGTAAACCAGGTAAAGAGACTGCAAACCTGTGTCCTTCATTTCTTGCTACATCATTCACCATCTTCACATATACACCGAGAGCCCTGGTGACCCAGCTTCACCTGTGGGAATACCATCTTAGCTGCCACAACATCACCCCAGTGGACCCCTTTAAGCAGCGTCGGTCACCTCTAACCGAGAACCACACGTGGCGTCACGAACACAACTTTATTCATAACTCTTTTCAAAACTTTTCCCTTAACATGGGCCCCCAGGGCCACGTACGGGGTCGCCGCCACCGTGACACATCCATTTAAGTACCGGACCTGGTACAAAGTACCCCACGGCCCTGGCGGGCGTTCCAAAAGCACTCCACCAATCAAAGTTTTTACCTTCTCAATATATTATGGTCATAATATTATATGGCACTGTATACTTACAATTTCTCATTTTGCCTTTCTACCAGTTAATCTCTTTTCTCTGCTCTATATTGAAACAGAATCTTGTCCCTACATTTATCATTCCCCATTTTCAACTCATGATCCAGCTGCTGCCTCAACTTTCAGGGACTTTTACAGTGACTTACAAATCAAACATTGAAAATTGACATCCTGCTTCTGTATAGAGCTCAGAAGGATTTATCTAGTCAGATTTTAATCAGGTGATGTCATAAACCTAATGGAAAAGAAAAGAATTAACTGGGTAGAAAGGCAAAATGGGCAAATGTAAGTACACATTGCTATATAATATGATGACTGCAATATATTAAGAAAAAAAAAAGAGTGGGAGTGCTTCTTTAATGCTAACTAGGTATAAAACAGATAATGGGGAGTTGGTCCCAAATTTTATAAACCATCCAGGGACTATATTACAAAATCTATTATTGACCCCACCCCAATTCTTCATTTTTTGGTTGCACAGCCTAGAAATGACAAATATCCCAGAAGACGACAAAGTCTCTCATTTGTAACCTCCATAACTTAGCCAAGTGGATTACAGCTACAAAAAGTGTCCCTCTGTCTTAAGAGGTCTCAGCACATATGTATAATACAGAGTCACCATGTAATGCCTGGTTTTGTCTACCACTGCGCTGCTTCAGTCAACACAGATTACATAGGATTGCTGCTGGTTTCAGCAGTGGAACAACTTGTGACCAGCTCATATTTGGGTTACCCTTGAAAAAAAGGAATTGTAAAAAGCTAAGCACTCCTTTAAATACTGAAAACTGTGTTTAATGTATAAAATTAGATTAAAAAAAAGCTGAAGGGGAAAATGATATTTCATGTGCATATATAAGTTCTCATCCTTTTCTCTCTATTTCAGTACTGCGTGGAAATCATTATGAGATTATTACATTGAAGTGACCCATACTAATCAGTGGCAGTAATCAAGAGTGCGGACGCTAATTGACAGTGGCGACCACTAACATTTGTTGGGTGGAGCATTGGAACACAGACTGGTGTCATGTTAGGGAAACCTTTAAGAGAAAAGGTCAGGAAACTTAAGAGGATAAGAACACAAAGGGGTCCAGGTTATGCAAACAAACCTCCAAGTTCTGTAAGATCAAGTAATCCATGAAATTTCCTCTTATGAGAGGTTTAAGCATCGGTAGCCTCAGTCTACGAGCACAAGTTCATAAGGTCTAATGTTACATTATATACCTAAAGGTACCTTCACACGAAACGACATTATAACGATATCGCTAGCAATCCGTGACGTTGCAGCGTCCTCGCTAGCGATATCGTTTCGTTTGACACGCAGCAGCGATCAGGATCCTGCTGTGATGTCGCTGGTCGCTGAATAAAGTCCAGAACTTTATTTGGTCGTCCGATCGCTGTGTATCGTTGTGTTTGAAAGCAAAAGCAACGATACCAGCGATATTTTACACTGGTAACCAGGGTAAACATCGGGTTACTAAGCGCAGGGCCGCGCTTAGTTACCCGATGTTTACCCTGGTTACTAGCGTAAAATGTAAAAAAAACAAACAGCACATACTCACATTGCGTCCCCTGCAGTCTGCTTCCTCCTCTGACTCAGCGCCGCAAAGTGAAAGTGAAAGCAGCACAGCGGTGACGTCACCGCTCTGCTCTCACTGTACGGCGCTCAGTCAGTCAGGAAGTGGACGCAGGGGGACGTGAATGTAAGTATGTGCTGTTTGTTTTTTTTAGATTTTACGCTGGTAACCAGGGTAAACATCGGGTTACTAAGCGCGGCCCTGCGCTTAGTTACCCGATGTTTACCCTGGTTACCAGGGGACCTCGGCATAGTTGATCGCTGGAGAGCGGTCTGTGTGACAGCTCTCCAGCGATCAAACAGCGACGCTGCAGCGATCGACATCGTTGTCGCTATCGCTGCAGCGTCGCTTCGTGTGAAGGTACCTTTAGACAAACAGAAAATTGTGGGCAGCATTACTAGAACTGTAATAAATAAGAAATGAAATGGTAAAAAAAAAAAAAATGTTGTGCTCAGTTACTATTCCAGGTAACTGTGCTAAGCCCGGCATAACGAAATATGAATTCTGACCACAATTAAAAGTTTTATCAAAGGAGTATTACTACAGTCTGGATGATAAAGAATATTGGGGAAAACAAAAGCCAATGTAAAACCCATGAATACATACTATTCAAGTAAAACTTATAATTTTAACTATGCAGTGAAAGGTGCAACCCAACAGATTACATACAGAACTGTGGATTTCTTTGGCTGTAGTTAAAGGGGTTTCCACAACTTGGACAACCCCTTCTTGATCAAAATACTTGGCCCCGATAAAATAAAAAAAAAAAAACTATACTCACCTCCTGTGCTGGCACTGTTGCAGCGGTGTCAGAACTTGGGGTTCTGGAGCTATCGTGTAGTTGTTGTGACATTTGAGCCCAGCACCCAATCAGCGCTGGCGTCACTGTCCCGACCTTTGGACAAATCGAACATGAAGATGAAGTCCGGGCTGTAGCTGATCTCTCACTTCCTCTTCCTGTTCAATTTGACAGGAGCCAGGGACAGTGACGCAGTGCTGATTGGGTGCTGGGCTCGAGTGTCACAACAGCAGTACAGGAGCTCCGGGGAGAGCGAGTGCCGACACCGTGGGAAAGGCGCCAACATGGGAGGTGAATATAAGCTTTATTATATTATTGGGGCCAACTAGTGAAAATCTATTTTAAAATCAATCATTTGTGCAATATAAAGTTAATGTATAGTCTTAGGGTAAAGGTTTTCAATCTTGAAGGTGTAAAAGTAGGATTTGATCACAAAACTCATAAGTTGGAGGTTTAGGCAGAAAAAAGCAATTGAAGTTTAGTGTAGATAAATGCAATTTCATGAACTTTTGCAGAAGAAAAAATGTATAATTATGTGCAAAATGGTAAAACACTGGGTAAAGCAGTCGCTGAAAAAGACTTGTGTGTATAGGTGGACGGCAAACGCAACTTAGTGACCTGTGGCAAGCAGCTGCTGCCAAAGCTAATAAGATAATCAGAAGCATTTTACGAGGCAAAGATTCTCATGACAAAAACATACCTTTGCCTCTATACAAGTCACTAGTGTGGCCATGCTTAGAATCCAGAGTACAATTTTTGTCTGCGGTGTAAAAGGAGATAGCTGAACTAGAGAGGGTGCAGAGAAGAGCAACCGAGCTTATTAATGGAATGGGTGTGACTGCAAGTTATCAATCTAAGGTTATTCAGTTTGGAAAAAAAAAAAGGCTTAGAGGTGATATTACAATGTACAAATTTATGAGTGGACAGTACAGAGATCTTTTTAATGATCTTTTTACACCTAGACCTTCAACGGTGACAATGGGGCATCCTCTACATCAAGAGGAAGGAAGGTTTAATCATAATCACATATGGAGATTCTGTAATGTAAAAACTATGGATTCTTTACGGCATGAGAATTGAGACTATGGGTTCTTTCCAGTAAGAGCAGTGAGACTATGGAACGCTCTCTGCCACATGATGTTGTAATGGTTGATTCACTACAAAAAGTTCAAGGAGGACCTGGATGCCTTTCTGAAAAAAAATATATTACAGGTTATGGGTACTAGATTCTGTAATGGGATGTTGAGCCAGGGAGTTAGGAATGTATTTTTCCCCTAATATAGGTCAATTAGCATCTGCGTTATGGTTTTTTATGCCTTACTCAGAATCAACATGTTAGGTCATAGCTTGAACACTTGGCAGCAAGGTGGCGCAGTGGTTAGCACTACAGCCTTGCAGCAATAGGGTGCTGGGTTCAAATCCCACCAAGGACAACCTCTGCAAGGAGTTTGTATGTTCTCCCTGTGTTTGCATGGATATTCCCCCCCCCCCCCTCGGGTTATCTGATTTCCTCCCACACTCCAAAGACACACTGATAGGGAATGTAGATTGTGAGCCCCAATGGGGACAGTGATGAAGATGTCTGTAAAGATGTGAAATTAATGGTGCAATATAACTGAGTAAAATAAACATGATGCAAAGCTTTGGAACGAACCTGCAGATTAACCTCATAGCTGCAAGTTAATAGTGTTTTATTTTTATTTTTTTTACTTGATCTAGCAGAAAAGCCGATATTCACTGTTTGAACATCTATATGGCATATAACTGATGAATTACGGTAATTCAAAACCAGTTACTCAAATTTCTGGTTCATGCTGAAGTTTCTCGATTTCTGATATTTTTGATGACAAAAACACGATGCTTGTCGTTAAAAAATGATGGAACCCTGACAAATACCTGACTTGTCTCATAATTCAATAGAGGTTGATCTAGACTAGATTTATTAGCATCTGCTTGAAAGCGGATTTGGCACAGACATATGTGATACAAAGTGCTGCAAAATTCCACCAACAGTGAGCAAGTCAGTCCAAATAAGCTGCTTGTTTTAAATGCTGGATAATACATGAATTTAACATCGCTTATTTTAGGCAATGTCTAAGATTGGAGAAAAAAAAGCATCACCTGTCTGCAGGCAGTGTCTGATACACAGGTTAAAATAATGAACGCCGCGTGTGATCAGTGCATTGTACAAAAAAAAAACCAAAAACTGAAAATTATTTGTGTGTACTAAAACAAAACAACTGAAAAATAGTCTATGTGGTTCAAAATGACTGATGGCCGAAACAAAAAATCTAAAGAGGAATATTGCATGTGTATTAATAAAGTAACTGGATGAGCAGTGACACAAGGAACCTGGTCACTTGCCCAAAACAGCCAAAGTGGCTCTAAGGAACACCGGAATTACAGGTGTTTTCCACAAAGGGGAGGACACACAATTGGTACACCCTAGGCGTAAATTTATTCCCGAATTGCATCTTGAGGTACACAGCGTACCGTATCGGAAGAACACAGATTCCTACGTGGTGGGTTGGCCGTTCTCAGGTAGTGCAGGAGCACCTATCAGTTGATATGTCGGATGTCTGGCCCCAGCGAAGTTATAGTCAAGCAAGGGAACTGATCACTTCTGCTAATTTTCTACATGAACCAAAAGAAAGGGGTTTTTTTTCCGTCTGTCAGCTTAAGGAAAACATTAACCAAGATCCTTATAAAACATGAACAACAATGAGACTTCTGCAAATTAAAAGTTTTCTTTCAATAATATATTAGAAAAAGAAAAATCTTAAAATTAAGAAACCCAATCTACATGGTGCTGCTACGGCAGCCTTTGATCTTCCAGCCTCAAACATACCCGTCAAAGCGTAAGCAAAGCTTATAAACTGTTTATTTTATGTCCCAGCTTTAAAACTCTCTCCCCTCTCTAATCTTGGCCCTGCGCTTTTCTTCCTCAATCCCTTTTTACCAATTGAAAATTCTTTTCTTGGAGCTGTTAAGTTGTTGTTACACAAGTGCGGGGAGAAGTATTTCTCTTATTAAACAAGAAAGCTCTGTGGAGTTAAACACATGGCCTTACAGATGACAGAGAGGAATTCTTGCATGCTTCAAGTCCATTTCCCACAGATTTGATGTACACGGGTACTGAACCTCCCACCCCCAAGTTCATTTTTATTATTGTTATACACATCATATATTAACAAAGTATTCATATTGTTTACATTAATGTTATCATTTCATATTGCCGAGAAATTAGATTTCCATTATTATCATCCCCATTTGAACAACATTTGTTTTTTCTTGTCATTAGATCCCAGACTGATCATTCATCTGCTGATCTGCTTCCAAGTAATGACTGATTTTTGGTTCTAAAATGTTAAATAAGGAAATTCACTAAAATAAATATTTACACGGACTATAAATTTGTGACACTGAAATTTTAAGTTGACAAATTTTAGTAAAATAATTTAAGTGGTGTCTGATACTTAAAGTAGCTGTGCCAGCTGGACAACTTGTCTAAATTAGGAATCCCCGACAATGATTTTATTGATTTGCGTCCATCAGTTGACAACCTTGATCAGCTGGGAAGGTTGTGGAGCGACACAACTAGTCGGTGGCCACGGCAGTCATTCAAATGAATGAGCCAACATTATTGTTGCCAGTGGAGAGGGCAGCATTTGTCAGGTTCTCTTCAACGTGATAAATTCTCATGCCTTTTCTCAGGTTTGACATTCAACAACTCACTCAATACTGTCATGTACTGCCACTTTTATTATATCATATCTGCGTAATTTTATACCTTGAATGCTTCAAAAAAAGACAATTAATTTACCTTCTAGATCTTTTCTCAGCTTTCTTAAGTCTTTTTCCAGATCCTCAAACTTCACCTGCGCAGCCAGCATGAAATCTTGCGGCTCAGGCATTGGGAAGACACTTTTATCGGTACCACCATCCTACAGAAAAGAAAGTTCTCAGAACTCAGTTTCTATGTTGATAAACAAAATATTATAAAAAGATGTAAAAAAATAAAAAATTTGGGGGCATAAACAATAACAAACAGAGCCAATATCGCATTAAGGAATTCAAACAACTCTCTTACTCTTACCTTGTCAAAGTGGCGCAGATAATACCGGACCACGTAATCAACCAGACTGACCCCATTATTCTGACAACAGAGGAAATACAGTCATCTTATGATAGAATGCAAGATGAAGCAATGTTAAATAACATGAAATGTAATGTCAGCTACTGGCTACTGTGAGAAATGTACAGGCTAATATGTATATACCGCATTTTTTGGATATAAGAAACACCGGACCATAAGACGCACCCAAAATTTTCAGAAGGAAAATGGGTGAAAAAATTAATGCGTCAAATGGGGGTCCGTCTTACAGTCCTGAATTCAGCTTACCAAGGGGGATAGGTAGCAGATTCACAGGGGGTATTTGGTGGTCCGGCGATGATATTACCCAGAGTGGTGCACAGGTTTTGCTGTGCGGGGGGCTATGGCAATGTTTTGTGAAAGCATGGCTGCTATGCGGTGGTCTCCGGGGAAACTTATCCCAGTCTGGTGCTGCAGGGCGATTATTTCGCTCCCATCCCAGTCAGGTGTGGCAGGTTCAGTGGTGCGCGGACTATGGCAACATTTTGTGAAAGCCCGAAGCCCCTGCAATTCTATTGCCTTGATGCTGTGGCCTTCAGGAAAATGGCAGCCGGAGGCAGCGCATGCGCAGATTGAGATCTCAGCAACGAGATCTCGTCCCGAAAACTCGGAAGACGATATCTCAGAGCAGAGATCTCAATCTGCGCATGCGCTGCCTCAGGCGGCCATTTTCCTGGAGGCCACAGCATCGAGGCAATAGAAGTTCGAGGGCTCCAGGCTTTTACAAAATGTCACTGGAGCCCCCCACACAACCGAACCTGCCACACCAGGCTGGGATGGGAGCAAGACCATCGCCCTGCAGTGTCGGAAAACCGGAAGAATCGCCTGACTCCTGCTGCCACCACGCTAACTGTAAGTACATTTTGACTATAAGACGCACCCTTGTTTTCCCCAAAAAAATTTTGGGCAAAAAGTGAGTCTTATAGTCCGAAAAATATGGTACATACTAAAATGGCATCATTTAAATACCTGTCACAGTCCTTGAAAACAAGCTTAAAGTGGTAGTGTCTCGATACGCATTTAAGACATATCTATAGAATATTCCATAAAAGTCTGACAAGCAAATTCCATCTTTGGGACCCACAATAATCGAAAAGAATGGTGGTCTGCAGATCGCACATTCCAGCTGGCGACTGACCTGCAGTGACTGGAGAGATGGTAGCCAAAGTATGCTTTCTCTTGCATTAATTGCTATGGGAGTTGTGAATAAGGCTAAGTATATTCCTACCCGCATCTATCAGATATCCTGTGGCAATGCCATAAATGTCTCTTATGATAAACCCCCTTTAACGTTTAGACCTAGGATGACAACTTCATATTTTTTATACAATCTATCAATGCATTTTATAAGCAAAACCAACCAAAAGCTGAAAATTTTGTGCAGTCACAATAAGCCAGTCAAGTCAATCTATAGAAAAAAGTGGCGGAGGGGTAAGCCGTAGAGATGAGTGAATTTGCCTGTTTGTTGGTCTCTCCATGCATGTGTCGTTACTGTCACACAGCCGCGACACATGCAGCTGCAGCGCTGATCGGCCGGCGCGATCCAGGAAGCCAGATTTCCTCTGCAGCTTATTCGGCAAGCGCTATAGCTTGCCGAATAAGAGGGAACCCAAGCAAATACACTCATCTCTAGTAAGCAGAGCCAATATTACAAATAGGTGTACACACCAATTTTTCTCTCATAATAACATTAATTTGCTAATACTACAGAAGAATTGCACAACAGGATATCAAATTAAAAAATATATTTTGAAAAAAAAATTGGGCAATGCAAAATCCTCCTAATTATCAAAAGTGCTCAGTATGTCCTCATGGGTGTACCTATTGTCATATTGGATTGTTTATGACCACAGGGAGGAGTTACCTTCAACTTTAGATGTCGCAGACAAGACAGTTTAGCGCTTTATTATTTATCAAACATGTATGTAAGCTTTTTCCATGTATCAACTTATAACCAAGGACTTTCAGATGTCTTGGCAAGTATACAGTGTATCAGTAGACTATTCCCTAGGGGGAGATCTACAACTCACAATTATGTCAGCCAAGTCTTCACACAACTCTGACATTCCACAAATGGTTCCACTGGACTTCTCCGACAGCAAGACATATGTCACACACATATAAACAGCCCAACAGATAAGGATCCACCAATCATTAATTCACACATGGGAAACAGTCAATATACATTTCTTTAACACATACAACGCCGTCTGAATGGCATCCAATCAACTTGTCAGCTACCAGCTAGGCACAACATATTAATACCAACCATTGCAAATAACATTCTTTACACCAAAGCTCTGGTTTTGTGCCAAAGTGTGTTCGTTATTTTACTTTTAAACATATGATCATCTCTCTTGTACATTGTGTCTTTGGAATATTCTATTGTAAGAAATGCAATAATAACCATGCGCGCAATTACAAAATCACTGCTACTTCCCTGTAGGTGCCATTAACAGAACCTTAATTGTAAAGTGCTGTGGAATGTGTTAGCGCTATATAAATAAAAATAATTATTATAAGCACTATTGGCAGCAGATTTTATTCTATGAATGGACCGCTAACAAAATGTATCACAAAGTGCAGACAGGACAAACCTCTTAATTTGTACAATACCGGCAACTGTAAAGTCACTCACCCAATACCCCTGAAGATGATTATCTCATTGCAAAAACATTTTGGAAGGCTTTGCTTATCATTTTAAAGGCTATGTGGAATTTTCTTCCTAAATGCAACATCAAGTCATTTACCAGACTTCATTAAACATTTTCAACCATTTTGCTGCTGCACAGTGTTGGGAAGTCCTTTATTTGGCTTTGTGCTTTTACAAAAATGTTACAAATCCGTTTCAGCTCCTGGTTATGATATACTCTTCCTCCCTACTCTCAGTACTAGACATTGTGTCAGGAAGTGGGATGTAATTGAATACAGAACGCCATAGCATGGAGAGGGGACAAAGTATCTACAGTCTCAGGGAAAGCAGAGAAATCAGGTTATAGAAAAGAAGAAATAAGAGCACGATAGATGTTGTGTTGACACTGTATGTGCTACTGAAATCACAGCCCCGAGGATACAAAAAGACCTGACATCTAGTCTTCATTACTACAAGGGAAAAATCTGAAGATTGGATCAGTTGGCAAACTGATTATAAGTGTGGTAATGGTGGTGGGGGGCTGAAAATGAATAAAGGAATGAAAATTAACCACTAACAAATGTAAAAATCATTTTTCCATGTCAAAGATTTTGCATGTCAAGGGTCAACATGGGTATTTGTAATTGTGTCAAATTGCTAATTGAAAAAAAAAAATACTGAAAGATTGGAGAAATTCAGTGAATGGGGCAACATAAGAGTTGCCTACACCTCGGAGGATCTTAACAGTCACTGCGCGGGTGGAAAACTTGTTATTTAAGGTTAATATGGCCACTTGATTTTGAAGATCAATGGTGCTTCCTGTCATTAGAATCAGCAAGATGACATTCTGGTAATATTCTATAGTGTTAATACTTTTGAGATTGCCTTAAGTTTTAGTTCCATATTAACAATGATACAAAATCCAACAGAAACTGGAGGAAAACAGTAAACAGTATGAACTTATCTTGCCTTAAAACACTAACAAGAGATTAATTTCTACATCTGTGAGATGCATCACACTATTGCATGTGTTTTCAGCTTGTCAGAATTGCTTTTTATTTATGCATATTAATTCTCGCCACCTGATTTTATTACTACTATTATAAATTATTGATTACTTTTTATTTACTACTATATTACAGACAAGGGTCCATCAAAACCCGTCTATATATCTGAAGTGTTGATCCAGTGGAAAGTAAAACACAACTATGATGTGGTTGCTAACAGCCTCATTTTACAATTTCCAATATTGCAAAAGCAGTAAAGCAGTTTAAAAAAACAAAAACACACCACCACATAAAAAATAAATAATCCTGAATATAAGTTTAATTTTTATTCTCTTAAAAAGTTAATTAAATTGAAAAATGTAAAGGTCTGGAGCTTACTCTACTCTTGACATCTTTAAGTTTTGGCAGAATTTCTAGCCCAAATCCATCTGCTTGTCCTCTCGTCCGGTTGCCTCCATTCATATAGTTTCCAAAGGCAAGAATTAAGCCCATGATGTCTTTTACAGCAGCCAGTTCCAACAAGCTCTGAAAAATAAACACAGCAATGTACCAACGTCTACACTGATGTCCCACAATCACTAGAATAGGGGGAACCCCAAGCAAGAAGTTCATTGTGATCGCTCAACTGTAGTGTAAATGAAAAAAATTGTGCTTATTTTCCACTTAAAGTCCATTGGGTTAATGGAGACAACTGCGTACTCTACACTTCAGTTTCCGTCAGGTTCGTAGACTTTAAATCTATGAAACAAGTGCAAAAAAAAGCTCCATCGAACCTCCACTTACAACTTGACAAATCTTTGTCCCAAAGTTTTAGGTTGAAAACTAAAGAAAGCCATAAGGGTATGTGCACGCGCTGCGGATTTTGCTGCGGATTCGCAGCAGTTTTCCATGAGTTTACAGTACGATGTAAACCTATGGAAAACAAAATCCGCAGTGCACATGCTGCGGAAAAAAAACGCGTGGAAACTCAGTGTTGGTTATTCTGCAGCATGTCAATTCTTTGTGCGGATTCCGCAGCGGTTTACACCTGCTCCTCAATAGGAATCCGCAGGTGTAAAACCACAGGTTAAATCCGCAGAAAAACCGTGGTAAATCCACAGTAATTCCGCAGTAAATCCGCAGTGCAGATTTCCTGCGGATTTACCTAAATCAGTGCGGAAAAATCCACACACCTTTCCGCAATGTGTGCGCATACCCTAAAGCCTTACATGACTTGGATCTGCATTATACCATAAGTTTTAAAAATTACTGGGAAAATACAAATTTATGAGCAAGAACATTTTTAGTTGACAAAGATTTCAAGAGCATACTTTTGAGAATGCAATAATAAAACTATTATATAAAATTTATTCCCAAAATAGCGATTTACTACTTCATAGGATAGGGGACTGCTTCACCAGTGGTTCGATAACTGTCAATTCAGAGAAAAGGGCTGTGCTCAGCTTTCTCCAGTAGATCCATAAACAAGAAATTACCGTAAGCTAATTGCACTGATCACCTCCATTCATCTATACGGTACCTTCTTCCAAAGCGCCATTCTCAGGATCATTGAAAGGACATTCAGTAACACTCACCTTGCAGATCTGGGTGACTATGTCTATTTTCCTATGAACTGAGCCAATTCCTTCAGCAAAGACGGACTGGAAAATTATACACTTTGCTCGCTGTGTAAAATTTGGGATCTGAGATAACTCGTATAAAAACCTGGATAAAAAAAAATACCCTTTTGAAATCTATGAGCAAAAGAAAACATGTCATTAAACATATACTACAAAACAATTACCACATTTTTCGGTCTATAAGACACTTTTCTCCTTCAAAATTTTGGAAGAAAGGGGGGGCGTCTTACAATCTGGATGTACATTATATATATATGTCCCCTGTGGCTGTGGATGGGAGAGGAGTAGCAGCGGAAGAGCGGGTCACAGGAGGCAGGATCCGGCTGAAGCGGCTAACACTGTGCACGCTGTTGAATGAATATTCACTGCTCTCCGCTACCCATAATCCCTCCCACCTCTAGGCACTGAGCTGGCACCGAGAGGTGGGAGGTACTATGGGAATGGAGAGAAGTGAATATTTATTCTCTTTAATAGCAGGCACGTGTAATCGCACAGCAGCTGCAGGAAGCCGGAGACTGCAGCTAACACTGTGCCTGCTATTAAAGAAAATGAATATTCACTGCTCTTCATGCCCATAATCCCAGGCGTGGAGCACAATGAATATTTCGACAGCTGACCTCAGCATTTGAGGATGCATGGCAGTGACGTCATGCGCTGTTACATGCTCAAACAGCTGCTGGCATCAGAACAGGAAGTGGCTGCGAGGGAGCGGAGGGAAGGCAAGTAGAATGTTTTTTTTTCTTTTTTTTTTCCTGTGTGCAGCATGTGGAGGCCTTGTATAACAGGATGGGGATGGTGGCAATATATACCAGGATGGGGATGGTGGCCATATATAGAAGGATGATGATGAAGGGGCCATGTTTACCAGTATGGGGAGGATGGCCATATATACCCGGATGGGGATGGTGTCCATGTATACCAGGATGGGGATGGTGGCCATGCATACCAGGATGGGGATGTGGCCATATATACCAGGATGGGGATGGTGGCCATATATACCAGGATGGGGA
This sequence comes from Ranitomeya variabilis, assembly GCF_051348905.1. NCBI lineage: Eukaryota > Metazoa > Chordata > Amphibia > Anura > Dendrobatidae > Ranitomeya > Ranitomeya variabilis. The sequence continues at coordinate 663,855,518 of NC_135232.1, read as the reverse complement.
TGGTGGCCATATATAGAAGGATGATGATGAAGGGGCCATGTTTACCAGTATGGGGAGGATGGCCATATATACCCGGATGGGGATGGTGTCCATGTATACCAGGATGGGGATGGTGGCCATCTATACCAGGATGGGGATGGTGGCCATGTATACCAGGATGGGGATGGTGGCCATGTATACAAGGATGGGGATGGTGGCCATATATAGCAGGAGGGGATGAAGGGACCCTGTATACCAGGATGGGGAGGGTGGCCATATATACCAGGATGGGTATTGGTGGCCATGTATACCAGGATGGGGATAGTGGCCATGTGTACCAGGATGGGGATGGTGTCCATGTATACAAGGATGGGGATGGTGGCCATATATACCTGGATGGGGATGGTGTCCATGTATACCAGGATGGGGATGGTGGGCATGTATACCAGGATGGGGATGGTGGCCATGTATACCAGGATGGGGATGGTGGCCATGTATACCAGGATGGGGATGGTGGCCATGTATACAAGGATGGGGATGGTGGCCATATATAGCAGGAGGGGATGAAGGGACCATGTATACCAGTATGGGGAGGATGGCCATATATACCCGGATGGGGATGGTGTCCATGTATACCAGGATGGGGATGGTGGCCATGCATACCAGGATGGGGATGTGGCCATATATACCAGGATGGGGATGGTGGCCATATATACCAGGATGGGGATGGTGGCCATATATAGAAGGATGATGATGAAGGGGCCATGTTTACCAGTATGGGGAGGATGGCCATATATACCCGGATGGCGATGGTGTCCATGTATACCAGGATGGGGATGGTGGCCATCTATACCAGGATGGGGATGGTGGCCATGTATACCAGGATGGGGATGGTGGCCATGTATACCAGAATGGGGATGGGGGCCATGTATACCAGGATTGGGAGCTATGTGTACCAGGATGGGGAGTGGGGAGCCATGTATACCTGGATGGGGACATATATATCAGGATGGGGAGGGCATATATATACTAGAATGGGGAATATTACCCCTATAGCAGTGTCAGCAGCAGCTCCACCCCCCTTCCATAACAGTACGTAATGACCTTTTTTTTTTCTACTTTCCTCATCCAAAACTTAGATGTGCCTTATAGTCTGAAAAACTCAGTAGTTTTAGCAAAAAGCTAAGTGGCTCCAACACAATGAGCCATCACCCAAACTTGGCATTCACATAATTAGTTTATATTGGAATCGCCCATCTAACGATACATACAGATTTCAGTGACATTATTAACCACAATACTATAAAACAACAAGGAGCAGATGTCATGGCTCTTACTGTTCGGGTTTGTCTAGCAGCTTCACATTTTCTGCAGTAGAGGTCTCATAATGCTTTTTGATCGTTTCCAGCTCATCCTTTTGAGCCCTCTAAATAATATAAAAAAGGTAAAAATTAGTTATGTATGTATGCTATATTTACATGATTTATATACACACTATAGGAATTAAAATAAAAAAGTAATATCTTGGCTCAGCTACTACGTGATCATTTCATTTCTATGCAAGCAAATATATACAAAGGTCTTATCACTATAATTATATTCCTCAGAAACATATGGACATTACCGCAGACAAGATATCACCGATGCTTGACAATTTATTCATGATAGATATAACTGCAAAATAGCAGGTTGTCTATATTGTCCGCCTAAAGTCTTGTACAGTGATAAAAAATTGAGACTAACAGGCAAACTTTACGAAGGTTACAAGAACCACCCAAAAACGGTTACATCAGCAATGAAATATAAAAATAGTAGCACTAGGTGATGTGAAATTTAGACAGTTAAAATGTACTTACATTTTCATACAAAGCTTCTAATGTTTCCAGATCCACAATTGAATCATCTACATTTAAGATAGCTGTGAAAATAAAAATTAAACATTATGGAGAGAATAAAATTATCTACATGCTTCAAAGCACAAATATTCTGGTTGATGATGAATTTGTATTGGGATAAAACTAGATTAGAAACATACTTTGTAGACAGATTACACAAATCAGAGTAAAGCAGTCATCAAAACCAATGAAATATATGGTCTGATAATTTTTTTTTTAGCGCCTTTTCCCTCAAGTAATCACAGACTTGTGGCTAGGGTAGACCCAACCGTCCATTCCATTTAAAAAGCTGTAGATGATGCGTGGTGTATCCTTAGCCACCAGTTCGTCAGTGATGACAAGGCGTATGTCTAACCTGACCAAGGAAAAAAGGAAGTAAGAAAGGAAACATCAAATCAAAAGGTCTATGAACAATGTGTTTGAGGGTCAAAAAGAAATTAAGTGGTTGAAATTTACCCAAAAAGCACTGCCCAAATAAAAAGTAATGTCTGGACGCAATTCTCTTACCGTAGGGTTTAAGGTTTTTGCTCTGGTTTTTGTTTTGTTATTCCAAGTGCAGAAGTATTAAGATACGTGCATATATGAACAGCCACAGTCCAGTCTGTATATAGATTTTATTACTCTATAGAGCACAATTTGCTTGTATGTACAAATTCCTTCCAAGCATTTTCCATTAATCAGACATTAATCAAATTTTTCTAAGAATCCATTTAATCAAGTATCTCCTTAGCCAGCAATTTTAGACAACAGTTTCCCAACAAATTCTAACTTCAAGAGGATTATGTGTCAGCAATTTTGGTTTTCTTAATCGGTAAATGATACTTAAAAATCATACCCAGTCTGTAGGAAGTGCACTGTTACAGATGGTTCTTGTAATCTGTCAAATTGCTGACAATTGTCCTAATAGCAAGGAGAAAAGTTTCATCACAGTGATGACCTTAAGGCTAGGGTCAGACAGCCAAAGATTCTTTCATTCGCGATAATTGGACCGATTATGCAAATCGCATTCTGATTGGAGTTTGATCTGATTCTCTCGGAAGAGAACAAAATTTCTCCATCTTCTCCACACGTCCGTGTTAGTCAAACATTGGATCAAACTGGGACATGCAGCAATATTTTCTCTCAGAACATCGTGGTCAGAGGACAAAAAAAATAAATAAAAAATTGACCAACATAGACTACCATTGGTCCGGGTGCAACCCAATGTTTTGTCTGTATATGTACAGCAGGTGTCAAAGCAATTAATCCTTCCAAGTATATTTGCATAAAAGCAAGGGAATTTTAAAGATTAAGGTTAAGGTGTATGAGTAGCAAATTAAATTGAACTGGTGCTGAACCTGCACCTTACTTGGCTAGCTGTATTCGGGTGCTTTATATTGTGTTTAGGCACCCATTTAGTGGCTCTGCTGGGGCTTACATTCGAAGCTCATGCGCCGAAGGGGCCATAGACTATATTGGTGTTGGCAGAGCGATCATGCACTCTGACGTGCATCATTTTCGGGCCTGTACATGCCTACTGGAGGCGGACACTCAGAAGTAGTGGACTGCATCTGGGTTCCCATTTCCAGCAGACGTATATGCCTGAAAATAATGTACGTTAGTGCATACGTCCGCTCTGTCAGCACCATTACATTCTATGGCCATGTCGGCGCATACATCCGAATCCTGTTTTGCGTGGGTTTCAAGCCCCGACAGAGCCACTAAATAAACATGTGTGTAAACGCAATGTGAAAACACCCTAACAAAGCCAACATCTTTCTGTTATATCAGTAAACCAAGCTTTCTCCAATTGCTGCAGTTTAACCATCTAATTGCTGCTCTTAATCACTAGGAGCCAGGGGGCGTAACTGCAATAGGAGCAGGGTATGCAATCACACCTGGGCCCTGGAGCCAAAGGGGTCCAATTAATCCTTTTGGTCTATATGAAAAGACTAATACTATTAAAGAATTGCAATAATTGTGGGCCGCGTTGATGATTTTGCATTGAGAACCATGAACTTCAAGTTACATCACTGCTAAGAATAGCATTCAAATAGAGTGAGTGATTCGCCAGTGGGCTTATACAACAGCTCCAATTTACCCCCTCAAGATACAATTGTGGGGTGCAGATTGAAGGCCCCCATTACTGCCATGATGGGCTTTCACAGGAAGATGCCAATTATATTATTTCAATACTACAGTAAACTAGAAGATCAAATATCGCAGATTCGAGTACCCTTGGTGACAAAAAGTAATGTAAAAAAGTATATAGTTTTAAACAAAAAAAATAAAAGTTAAATTCCTCTCGCACTTCTAACTTTAAAAATAAAATCCAACAGAAATATATTGGTTTGCAATGATACTATATGCAAAAATCTGATAAACAATACAAAGTTAATTAAACCATATGTTAAAAGAAATTAAATGAAAAAAAAACCCACTAGATCTGTAATTTATCAGCCTTCGCGCTTTTCAAATAAGTCAATAAAAATCCTTTAAACATATCAAAATGGTTTCAATAAAAAAAAAAAATCAGCTCTGTGCACAAAAAAAAAAAAGAAAAGCTTTTACAAACCTCTATTAATAGAAAAATAAAGTTATGGGTCTCAGAAAATATTTATAAAAAATACAAGTTTGGTCATAATCACTTTTACAAACAAAACTCGTAAAACATTTGTGGAATTACAGTTTGTGTTTTTATAATTTAACTTTTTTATAGGTTTTTATTATTCTTTTTATCAATTTTCCATACATTGCATGGTAAAATGAAGGGTGGTAGTCAAAACTACAACTCATCCTGCAAAAAACAGGTACTCATGCGAGTATGTCAATGGAAAAAAAAAAGTTATAGCTCATGGAAAGGGTTAAAGAAAAAAGTCAAAGCGCAAAAATCAGCGGATTGTGAAGGGGTTATGTAGCACCTTGAAGTTTTTCACCCAAAGCTTACAACGGCTTAAAATAGAAAGTTAATACACCCGTTACGGATTCCCTGTTGCTTCCTGGGTTTTCCTGTTGCTTCCTGGGTTTCCCTATATTCTGGCCTGTCGCAATGAGGTTTTGACATGGACAGGCGTTCAATCATATGTCATTGTCAGAGCATCACTGGAAGTCAGGATGCAGAATCCAGTGAGAACGATGAAAGAGTACTGGTTAACTTGGTACTTTTGGCTATTCTAAGCCATTGATTAAAATTTAAAAAAAAATCAAACTGCCAGAAAATGTAGTCTTAAAGCAAAACCATTGTTTACATTTTTATTTCATAAATCAATAATACATGTGAAAATAAGCAACTGTGTAATATACCTTATCAGATAAGTCTGCTTCTTTCTATGCCAGAATTGAGATAGAAGATGGCAGTTGGTATGGATAAGATTTTATGTACATAAAAGGGAGTAGGAGGGAGGAGCTCTGCCTCTAGCTCCTCCCTCCTCATCTACATAGAATTGTATTTGTAGCAGCTGACATTTCCTATCCCAGTAATGAGAGTCTTCACTGAATACAGATTGTACCTCAGAATTGAGAATGACTAATCAATTCTGGCAGAAAAAGAAGCATATATCTCATGATATATTACAAAGTAGCTTAATTTTATGTGTGCTATTCATTCAAATGAAAATTAACATGACGGTTACTCGTTAACCCCTTTCCGACGTTGGTCGTAAGTTTACGCCAACGTCTGACTCCCTCTCTTTGATGTGGGCTCCGGCGGTGAACCCACATCTTTCCCGGTAGCTGTTTTAAACAGCTGACATGTGCCCGGAATAGAAGCGGAATCGCCATCCATCCGTGGCTATTAACCAGTTAAATGCCGCTGTCAAATGCTGACAGCGGCATTTAACTTGCGCTTTAACCATCAGGACAGATATCCGCCCACCGGTGACCCCTGTGACGTGATCGTCACCGGTTCATTGGCATGACAACCAGAGCTCTCCTGGTTACTCTATGGTTGTCACTGCCGGCTTACTGTTAAGTGAGTAATTCTACTACATAGAGGTAATCTAATCATTGCCTCTATGTAGCACAGCACTTGGAAGTTTTTCCCAGTTTTCTAGTACACGACCTGGTAAAATGAATGGTGTTGTTCAAAAGTACATTATTACATAAACTCTCACATTAAATATTTCTTCATGAGTTTTGCTCAGAATTATTTGAGTAATTCCTTATATCTTTGAAATCTTAGATTTGATTTTTTTTTTTTTTTCTTTTCTTTTCTACAGTGGTAGCTGTCATAAAGAGCATCTCTTTTCAGAAGACCACCTCTGATCTATACCAGATATTCTGGTGATGGATTTTCAGTTTCCGTATATGCCATGCATTATGGCCCTCATTGTCAGTGAAATTGTGGGTGGTCATATTAAAGAGATTGTAGTGTCTTTACTTTGGGTCTTAGGTGATTATTTTAGGTTTACGTTTTTAATGTGTCATCATAAAAGCATGATCATATCTAAACATTAATAATAAAGAAGCAAAGGTTAAAAGTATTAACAGGTCAGGAGGAGATGTGCAATAAACTATTTGCATATAACGTCCTATTTATTTCACTGGGAAACTTAAAGGAATTGCTGGGGGTCCAAGTGATTAGCTCCCTATTGATTTTTTCCTTATACAAGACTGACGATAATATTTTTTAAAATGGTGGAACTTAAAATAAGACAAATTCTTGAATATACAATCCTGAAACCAGATAAAGTTTAACTAACAAGACTTTTAAAAAATCGCACTTGATGAATCAAACCAAAACATTTGGAATTGATAGACTGTGCCCACAAAAAAAAAATCAATATATAGGTGAGCACATAAAATAAAAATGTAAAGTTATTCTACTTTCCATCTAGTTGACTATGAAAATGGTCAGCACTCAGATGCCATCACATTTTTGCCAACAATTGGATCAACATTGGACATGTCTACTCGATTTTGCAGGGACCACTTCGTCCGCAAAAACAATATTAAAAAAATCAGAAATGTGAACAGTCCCAATGACTATGGTAGGCAAGAGTTCTATCCTTTAAAACAATGATAGAACACATGCAAAAAAACAAATGTCTAAAATAGACCTTAGTTCATGCTATCCTTCACAAGCAACAAAATTACAGGACTCAATTTCGCAGACAAGGGCACCGGAGCCTACCGATACAGTACAGTAAACCAATTTGAACTCACTGAGGCAAAGTACAGTCCAGTAAAATCCTATTAAAATGTTTCTGCACAAAAGAATTACTACCAAACAACACTGAAGCATGGTTTAAGTTCCCTGCAGGATTGTGGTTTTTGTTGTAAATGGTTTAATATTTATAAACTTTTCAAATAACTTTTTAATGCATTACTTTAGCAGTTTTCGAGGCCAAAGAATTCTGCCCAATTTCATATGTGAAATCCTTTTTCTAATTATTTTTAAAGGATATTATGAGTTTATAAATTTAGGAGCCATCCTTTGTTGTATTTCTGCAAGCGTTATTTTCTCTGAACCTTTACAAATATAACTCGCGTTCTGTCGTCTGCTCTTCTAATGTCCATACAGAGCTTTCTACTTATTGTTTCCGGCGATTCCTGTCATAACTACTTTTCTTTCCTAATAAAAGTTTTCTTCTACTTTAAATAAAGTTGGCCAACCCAGTGTGCCAGAATAGTATTTAGTTTACAGAATCATGTTGCTGGGACATACTTTCCCATTGTAAACTTCCAGTTTGAAGAGAAGGGAGCTTTTTAAAATTTTTACTTGTTTTTCTTCCTTTACAAAGATCATCATTTTCTTTCTGTTTTCACTTATGTTTGAATAGCTTTTGGACTTAGAATCTAACTTTTTAGAAGCCGTTGAGTATACCATTCAATTTAAAAGCAACCTGTCACTAGGTTTGAATGATATGTGATACTTCCACCATCTTTCAGACCTGATATACAGCATTCTATAATGTTGTATATAACCCCCCAACCTAACCTGAAAGAGAAGAAAAAGAGCTTTTATTATACTCACCTGTTGGACGGAGCAGTACCGTCCGAGGGATGCCGCTGGTCCTGGTCCGACCCCTCCCTTCTTCTTAGAATTGCCACCCTTCATCTTGCTCGATACATCCTTACCTCATTCACGCAGACTTTCTGGCATTGCGCTCCTGCACAGGCATATTTTTTTGCCCTATTGAGGGCAGAGTAAAGTACTGCAGTGCTCAGGTGCCGGGAAAGGTCAAAGAGCGACGGCGCATGTGCACTACAGTACTTTGCTCTGCCCTAGCTTACACTAGACAAGACAGAGAAGGGATTCAGAAGGATCTAGATAAGCTTGAACAATGGGTAGTAACTAATAGAATGGTATTTAATGGGGAGAATTGCAAAATCCTACATCTGGGCAAGAAAAACAAAAATTATATCAACAAAATGGGAGGAAGAGAGCTAAGCAACAGCACATGTGAATACTTGGGTATACTAATTGATCACAGACTGTTCAAGTCAGCAGCGTGATGCGGCAGCAAAAAAGGCAAACACAATTCTAAGATGAATTAAGTGAAGCATATAGTCTAGATCACATGAAGTAATTACCCCCCTCTACTCCTCACATGAAGGTTTTTGCTGAGGTCTTAGAGCAGAAACTCTCCAAAACCATGAGGATTTCAAAAACCACAAGTTTTGATTAAATGGCTCACTAATTCATATATAGTTATTAAACTGGGAAAAAATGGCAGTTGCAATGACTAAGTTGGCAAAAAAGACTTCAGCAAAAATACCACCAACAGATTTCTGAAGTGCCTTCCTATGGCAAAAACTCAGTGGGTACACCAACATTTACTAGATGCCATGTACTCATTAATGTCAGAGAGGGTTTGATGCCTTTTTTTTTTTTTTTTTTTAGACTACAGGAGTGAATACAAAAGAAAGGTGCATCAGTCAGCTGTCCTTTTTTAGTTCAATTTCTGCCTTGAAAACCAGCATAAGAAAAAACTCCACAGGTATGCATATGTGAAAGGACAATGTTCAAAAGACAACCCTATTCACAATGAACCAAAGCTTTGAGTTACTGTTCAAGTCAATTCATTTCAAAAGTAAAATCAAAATTCGACAATGTGTTAATGCATTTAGTGGCCAAGTAAGACACAGAATACTTTAAATACTGTTTGAATATATAATGTTTAGATCATTCCAGAATACCGATCTGGTTCAGACAGGTATTCGGAATACAAAAAAAAAATTAAAAAATAGAAGGATGTAAAGGAAGTGATGACTCCTTCCATTTGGTAGCAGAGACTTTATATCCTTCTATTAACAGCAAATGCAATGGATTTCTTTATATCAGAATTATGGGCTGTAGACACAGATCTCTGATTATTAGAATTATTTATTATGGTTTTCCAATGTGTCCGTATTCGGACGCCATAACTAGGCTGTGAGTGTGGAGCTCTTGGGACATATATCCATATAAACTATGTACCAGTACTGACACTTAGAAATTTCATCAGATAGCTTAACTAAACTTCAGATGCATGGATGAAGATTCCAGAAGGTGGCTTGTTTTCAAGCTGAATTTTTCTAGTTCTGTACAATTATAGTAGGTCAATAGACTATTTTGAACCAGAGTTGTTTATAGGTATGATACTCACACAACTATGGCTGACAACATAGGCACAGAAAGAAGAAAAGAGGGGTCACTGACATCAGAGCTGGGGAGACAGATGAGGAAAGAGACAGAAGAAATGCCTAAAAAGGGTAAACTTAAGTGCATAGCAATGACACAGCATCAATATAATGACAATACAATACTGTATTCTTCTCAAGTCGTGGGACATGACAGGCAGTAAACAATATGGTGTTTTCATATTTTGTAATATGCCAAGCTGAAAAAAATTCAGTGGGTTTCAGTTGAACAGGTGGCTATACAGAAATACGGCAGGTTGATTGAACAGGTACTGCATACGAGGCTTACTTCAGTCTAAATGAAGCCATAAAGCAGAAGACAGCGGCTATCCATTGTTTATGGTATTGTGGATGACAAAGAACAGATGACGCCACTTTACATTCTCATAAGTGATAAAACCGTCTACATTTTACACCATTTTTATGGCAGCTGTACATTATTAAGCAATGTACTGTTGTCTCATTTACCAGCCAGCAGGAGCAGTGTCACAAGGCTCACACCTCCAACAGTCTGAAAAGTGCTAATGTTATGAAGCTTGTCTGCATGAAGCTTGCCAAGTAGTGCAAATTAGACTCATTAAAGCCAGTCTTTCCTGGTGGGTTTTCACTTCCCTCCTACACACACTGTCAACCTCCTGAATATCTCACCTACACCTACCAATAAGTCCAAAAGGAAGCAGACGCATGCTGTGCAAGGCTGGTAATTTTATTGGGTTCCTCAACCTTTAAAAATCTGTTACAAGCCAGGTCTGGTTTCTGAATTCCTTTTTTGCAGGGAAATTAAGGCAAACATTTTTATGTGGCCCTACAGTGTCTGCTCACTCCAAAAAGAATTTATACTGAGCAGTGTCATTAGAGCAAACCTGCTCCCATTAGAAAATAATAGCCGTCAGATGGGACATAGAGCAGAGTATAACCCAGCTCCCAGGCAGGCGCTTATAAAAATAAAAAAATAAACTCGCCGGCTACATTTCACACGCTCCTGTTATTGAATTGTTTTAAGTAGAAACTTTCCTTTGAGTCCTGTGCTTTGACACGCTAAATCCAATATGATTATACAATTCTCGCCTCTGAACACCTCAGGGCTGCAGATGCCACCAGGGGGAAGTTTTACAAGATCTATGAGGATACACGGATCCTGTGACATCCCAAATATTATCCCAGGAGCTTATGGAAAATCCAAATAAAATAGCACTCAGAGAGACACAGGATTGCAATATAAGAGTTAGAGGAAAGATGTTATCATTCGTAAGGCGCCAACGCATTGCGCAGCACAGTCCACTCATGCCACAGTGAGCGCAATTAAAATGACATATGTGTAAGCACCGAGCCTGCTCCTGTACAGACTACACACTAAATTCTGCAACATATTCTCCTCTGATTATACCTTAAATTATGTTAAGAAAAATAATGTTAAATGGAAATTTTATCCTAACCCAAACAGTTTACAAACCGTGTGTAGAGATGAACCGGACTTCCATAAATAAGACTTATGGTTATAATGGAATAAATGAGACTTCTAGGATTGCAATTGAATCTTGCCCTTTAAAATTTAAGGGATTGTC
>NC_135232.1:663766977-663839477 GCF_051348905.1 Ranitomeya variabilis | reverse complement strand
AATGGGGATATGAGATGGTTTACTATATGTAAACCATGTCTCATATCCTGTCGGGTTATAATAATAGAAGAAAAGAAAGCCACTATGATATATGCACACCACCGAATATAAAGTGAATCAAACAAGCTTTATTGATGACATATAAAAACAATTAAAAACATGTAAACAAAGCTCCCTCCGTGTATATGCTCCCAAAACTGCTCAGTGCACCACAACCTTCCATATAATGATGGAGGACATATATCCAATATAACACTTGGCCAATAGTGTATACACAATTTAGTAGTCACTGGCAAGTCTGCCACATAATACCCAAAACAATCACACTGACAGATTAATATCAGACTGCCACATGAGAGCCCCGGACTATGATATTCCCCCAAAGGTTACCTATATACTGGGCACAAATTACTGCGGCAAATAGTGGCTCCAGATGGAGAGGAAGGAAAGGATTTCACCCTCCAAGCACACTTAGTCACCTGTGCTAAAAATGAAGAGGGGTCATACAGCGGTCATCAAAGAATTGTTGATCAGAGTAAAGGGCTGACAGCCATCCTGAAAATAGCCAGGACCGAGCGCCCAGGGAGCATGGAGTAACGGAGGGAGATCCCAACGCGTGTCGCTGTTAAACACAGCTTCGTCAGGGGAAGTAGGCTCAAGAAGAATCAATAGCGCTTTTATGTACCTGATATGATGAAACAGATCACAGTCCGGTGTGTAACTAATCGCAGTGGAAGCGCCAGAGACAGCGGCAGGAGGGCACTAGCACCAGATCAAAAGCGCATGCGCCGGCCAGCCAGACCGACGGAGCGCTCGAGGACCAAAATAGGAAAAGGCAGCAGAGCAATGCTACAGCGCGTGCGCGGCTCCCGGGAGCAGGCAATGTGACAGTCAGACGTGCACGACTGGCACATTGCTAAAAAGGGAACCAAACTCGGACAATAAATATCGGAAAGTATCACATATGTATCTGATAGAAACCTGGGGCTGCATAATAAAAGAAAATAGCGTAACGCCCATCAAAAGACATCACCATATGAACACTAAGGAAGGGCAAAGGGCTCAAGAGCCCCCCAGTAACCTAGAAGGAAATAGCATGATTAGTAAGACATATATAAACATAACCCACTACATGCTATGTGGACATGAATAAAATGTTTACACACGTGTACATATGCTTAGTTGAAGAACATGTATTTACAATGCATTCATTTGTACACGGTCATAGATGACCAGAAGAGGAACCAAATGCTTTCTCTGTTCATATCCAAGGGTCATCCTTGTGCTGTAATCCGAGAACTATAGATGGAAAAGTTTGACCCAACAGGCTAATTCTTCATAGAGCAGGCAAGCCAATATACAGCCATATATTGTCCAAATCCACTAGATGTAAATGTTGTTTTCGCTAGACAGGGTCCTATTGTCAGTCCGTGTGAAAAGATCCCGTCTATCCTAGAAAACCTGTGAACAAAAGATCTTCATTAATTCCATGGGGCACCATAGAGCGAAGTAGGTAGATCCAACGGGACTCCACCTGTAATAGTTTGGTCCGTAAAGATCCTCCCCTGCCTGAACCTCTTAGATGTTCCAGTCCAACCACCCTCGTGTCCTTGTAACCCCCAGCATGGTGGATAAGATAATGGGCTGCCACTGTGGTTAAAGTTTTACCTTTTCGCTTGTCAGCTGCTGCTGTATTAATCGTAGAAAAGTGCCCCTGTATCCTCCGGCGTAACCCTTGCGAGGTTTGACCTACATACACACGAGGGCAAGGACAAATGATGGCATAAATGACATTAGAAGTTTTGCAATTGATATAAGATTTTAATTTGTGTGCCTGTTGATCAGTCGGATTGATGAAGCTATCACGGGTGGGGTGCATGTAAGGACATACCGTACATTCTCCACATGGAAACGAACCTCTGAGTACGATACCACGGTTGAGTCTAGTGGTAGGCCTAGTGTAATGGCTCCTCATGAGCATATCCCTGAAATTTGGGGCCCTCCTAGCTGTCACCAAGGGTCGTGGGCTAATGACCTGCGCTGTTTGTGTATCGGTGGTCAATATTCTCCAGTGGTTGTTAAGGATATTCCTTACCTGAGCCCATTGGGTATGATACCCTGTGATGAAGCGTGCAAAAAAGTGTCCACTTTTTTCTTTTTAGGGACAAAAAGAGCATCCTGTGAATGTAACTTAGCTCCCTGGTACGCCCGAGATATACATTTCTTAGGATAGTTTCTCATTTTGAATCTTTCTGTGAGGTCCTGTGCCTCCCTCCGGAAATCATCATCACTTGTACAATTTCGTCTTGTCCTGAGGAATTGGCCTCTAGGAATTCCATCCCTTGTGTGTCCAGGGTGAAAACTGCGGTATTCCAGTAGACTGTTGACCGCTGTTGGTTTTCGGAACAGACAGGTAGACAGAGTGCAATCCTGACATTTGACCTCAAGGTCTAAAAAGTGAACTGCAACAGAAGAGGATTGGTGAGTCAAAAAAATATTAATGGCATTCTGATTGAGAGAATCCAAAAATTCAAGACACTCCTCTGGAGAGCCTGACCAGATAAAGAAAACGTCGTCTATGAATCACGACCAATGGCATACCTTGCTGTTGAACAGGTCGGAGACATAGACGACCGTGGCCTCCCACCACCCTAAAAACAGATTTGCGAAAGCTGGGGCACAACGTGCCCCCATCGCTACGCCGGATGTTTGAAGAAAGAAAGTCCTGTCAAATAAGAAAAAATTATGTCTCAGAACAAAATCCAATAAATCAACAATAAAAGAGTCATGCATTCTGTCTGAGTTTGACTGTTGATCTAGAAAAAACATCACTGCCTGTAAACCATCATCATGGTTGATGTTTGAGTAAAGACTCTCAACGTCACATGTGACCATAATTTCACCTGGAGACAAAACGATTCCTTTATAGATGCTAATGAAGTGTGAGGAATCCCTGATATATGAGGGTAGTCCCAACACAAGAGGCATTCTGTCTGAGTTTGACTGTTGAACCTGTTGATATATGTACATGCCTTCTCAAACAGGCTGCCAATGCTAGATACAATCGGCCGGCCTGGAGGTTTTGTTAAGCTTTTGTGAACTTTGGGTAGCATATAGAACGTCGATGTGATTGGTTCTTCTACCCAAATAAAGTTACGCTCACTGGCACTAGTAATACCGAGCTCAAAAGCTCGACGACGTTTTCTTTATCTGGTCAGGCTCTCCAGAGGAGTGTCTTGAATTTTTGGATTCTCTCAATCAGAATGCCATTAATATTTTTTTGACTCACCAATCCTCTTCTGTTGCAGTTCACTTTTTAGACCTTGAGGTCAAATGTCAGGATTGCACTCTGTCTACCTGTCTGTTCCGAAAACCAACAGCGGTCAACAGTCTACTGGAATACCGCAGTTTTCACCCTGGACACACAAGGGATGGAATTCCTAGAGGCCAATTCCTCAGGACAAGACGAAATTGTACAAGTGATGATGATTTCCGGAGGGAGGCACAGGACCTCACAGAAAGATTCAAAATGAGAAACTATCCTAAGAAATGTATATCTCGGGCGTACCAGGGAGCTAAGTTACATTCACAGGATGCTCTACTTGTCCCTAAAAAGAAAAAAGTGGACACTTTTGCACGCTTCATCACAGGGTATCATACCCAATGGGCTCAGGTAAGGAATATCCTTAACAACCACTGGAGAATATTGACCACCGATACACAAACAGCGCAGGTCATTAGCCCACGACCCTTGGTGACAGCTAGGAGGGCCCCAAATTTCAGGGATATGCTCATGAGGAGCCATTACACTAGGCCTACCACTAGACTCAACCGTGGTATCGTACTCAGAGGTTCGTTTCCATGTGGAGAATGTACGGTATGTCCTTACATGCACCCCACCCGTGATAGCTTCATCAATCCGACTGATCAACAGGCACACAAATTAAAATCTTATATCAATTGCAAAACTTCTAATGTCATTTATGCCATCATTTGTCCTTGCCCTCGTGTGTATGTAGGTCAAACCTCGCAAGGGTTACGCCGGAGGATACAGGGGCACTTTTCTACGATTAATACAGCAGCAGCTGACAAGCGAAAAGGTAAAACTTTAACCACAGTGGCAGCCCATTATCTTATCCACCATGCTGGGGGTTATAAGGACACGAGGGTGGTTGGACTGGAACATCTAAGAGGTTCAGGCAGGGGAGGATCTTTACGGACCAAACTATTACAGGTGGAGTCCCGTTGGATCTACCTACTTCGCTCTATGGTGCCCCATGGAATTAATGAAGATCTTTTGTTCACAGGTTTTCTAGGATAGACGGGATCTTTTCACACGGACTGACAACAGGACCCTGTCTAGCGAAAACAACATTTACATCTAGTGGATTTGGACAATATATGGCTGTATATTGGCTTGCCTGCTCTATGAAGAATTAGCCTGTTGGGTCAAACTTTTCCATCTATAGTTCTCGGATTACAGCACAAGGATGACCCTTGGATATGAACAGAGAAAGCATTTGGTTCCTCTTCTGGTCATCTATGACCGTGTACAAATGAATGCATTGTAAATACATGTTCTTCAACTAAGCATATGTACACGTGTGTAAACATTTTATTCATGTCCACATAGCATGTAGTGGGTTATGTTTATATATGTCTTACTAATCATGCTATTTCCTTCTAGGTTACTGGGGGGCTCTTGAGCCCTTTGCCCTTCCTTAGTGTTCATATGGTGATGTCTTTTGATGGGCGTTATGCTATTTTCTTTTATTATGCAGCCCCAGGTTTCTATCAGATACATATGTGATACTTTCCGATATTTATTGTCCGAGTTTGGTTCCCTTTTTAGCAATGTGCCAGTCGTGCACGTCTGACTGTCACATTGCCTGCTCCCGGGAGCCGCGCACGCGCTGTAGCATTGCTCTGCTGCCTTTTCCTATTTTGGTCCTCGAGCGCTCCGTCGGTCTGGCTGGCCGGCGCATGCGCTTTTGATCTGGTGCTAGTCCCCTCCTGCCGCTGTCTCTGGCGCTTCCACTGCGATTAGCTACACACCGGACTGTGATCTGTTTCATCATATCAGGTACATAAAAGCGCTATTGATTCTTCTTGAGCCTACTTCCCCTGACGAAGCTGTGTTTAACAGCGACACGCGTTGGGATCTCCCTCCGTTACTCCATGCTCCCTGGGCGCTCGGTCCTGGCTATTTTCAGGATGGCTGTCAGCCCTTTACTCTGATCAACAATTCTTTGATGACCGCTGTATGACCCCTCTTCATTTTTAGCACAGGTGACTAAGTGTGCTTGGAGGGTGAAATCCTTTCCTTCCTCTCCATCTGGAGCCACTATTTGCCGCAGTAATTTGTGCCCTGTATATAGGTAACCTTTGGGGGAATATCATAGTCCGGGGCTCTCATGTGACAGTCTGATATTAATCTGTCAGTGTGATTGTTTTGGGTATTATGTGGCAGACTTGCCAGTGACTACTAAATTGTGTATACACTATTGGCCAAGTGTTATATTGGATATATGTCCTCCATCATTATATGGAAGGTTGTGGTGCACTGAGCAGTTTTGGGAGCATATATACGGAGGGAGCTTTGTTTACATGTTTTTAATTGTTTTTATATGTCATCAATAAAGCTTGTTTGATTCACTTTATATTCGGTGGTGTGCATATATCATAGTGGCTTTCTTTTCTTCTATTATTATTGCTTGTCTACTAGCCACGTCATGCACCCCCATTAGCTATTTATTTATGGATATTATAGTGCGCCAGCTATTTCTATATGTTTAATGAATATCCTGTCGGGTTTGTGCAGGAGAAATGAAAAGCCGGCAATTGAATTACCGACTTTTCACTAACACCGCTGCGTATTTCTCGCAAGTCACACTGCTGGTCCGTGTGGAATCCGTATTTTTCTCGCCCCCATAGACTTTCATTGGCGATTTTTTTGCGCAATACGCTGACAAACGCAGCATGCTGCGATTTTCTACGCCCGTACAACGCCGTATATTACGGATCCGTAATATACGCCTGATAGGACTAGACCCATTGAGAATCATTGTGCCGTATGTAATGCGAGTTCTACGGACGTAGTTTCTGCGCTCTTACGTCCGTAAAACACGCATGTGTGACCCCAGCCTCACTGCGCCTGCACCAAGCAGGGGAAAAGAGCGCAGGCGCTGGCTATTTTGAAAACAGCGGTGAGGAGGCGGCGCCCGGCGCCAAGAAGATGTGAGTGACAGCTCATCACATCATTCCTAGGTGACAATTACTTGAGTTAGGATTTCATCATCTACGTCAGTAAATGCACACCCATGTGCTAGTTCTTTTAGCCGGGTGACATAGGTGTCTATGGATTCTTCTGGAAGCTGCTTAGCAATCCTGAACTTGTATCTTTCATATCTGATGTTTTGTTTAGGGTTGAAGTAGTCAGTGAGAGCTTTGGAGCAGTTGCTGTACGTGTCTGTCTCTGCTGCCGGTAATGTGCTGTATGTGTCAGACTCCTGTGCCCGCGCAGTGCAGGAACACGGCCCTCTTTCTTTTCTCATCCTTTATATCTATTGCTTCCAGGAAATTCTCAAACCGATTTAACCATTTTCTCCAGTTATGAGAGAGATTAGTAACATCAGTCATATCAAACTGTGGGAACGTGTGCAAGTATTCAGCCATGATGGAGTCTCTCAGTGGCGCTGGCGTGTGAAGCAGTAAGGCAGGGGTCAGTACTCACAACAGCATGTGATTGCATCCCATCCTCGTCACCAGTTGTAGTGTCCACACGGTGTAAGGAATTTAAGAGAGAGTAAGCTTTAACTGTATTTTCTTCTTCTCCTCTTTTCCTCCAGCACACAGCATAACATCTTCTCCTCAGGCTAAATCAGAAACTGAAACTAAACTCAACTCCCGCCCTCACTTTCTTAAAGAGACAGATCTAATTCTTATACATTACAGTCAGTATTTTACATCAGTACTTGTAAGCCAAAACCAGGAGTGGGTGCAAAATGCAGAAGTGGTGCATATGTTTCTATTATACTTTTCCTCTGATTGGTCCACTGCTAATTCTTCATTACATTACAAATACTGATGCAAAATACTGACCAAATATTGAATGTATGAACGTGGCCTTAAACTCCGTTTTCTCACCCTACATCCCTATTTGACCCTTTCCTCTCCTTCGCACTCTTTGGCTCTCCTCTCTGTTTAACTTACTTGCGTCTATTAACCCATTTCACTATAACCCTCCAACACCCCCCTTTCTCAAACCCTCTTCACTCTCACCCAACAACCCTCTCTTTCTTATCCTCCAACCTGCTTCTTTTTCTTGCCCTCCAATCCTCTTCACCAGGGGCATAACTACAATAGGTGCAGGTCCTGGAGTCAAAGGGGCCCAATTATTCGCTAGCCTATATGAAAAGACCAATACTGTTAAAGACTTGCAATAATTGGGGGCCCATGAGCTTCAAGTTACACCTCCGCTCTTCTCACTCTACCACTTTTTTCCTTTCAATTGCTCTTTCTCACTCACCAATGCTCCTGTTTTACTCACGGTTAAACACTCCTTTCTCTCCAACCCTCTTCATTCTACCCAAACATCCCTCTTTTTTCTTACCCTCCAATCCTCTTTACCACTTTTCCTTATCCAATGCTCTTCTCATTCTTACTCAACAAGGATCCCTTCTCTTTTTCACACCGTTGAACACTCTTCTCCCTCACTCTCAGAGAACTACATTATTAAATATGATTTTCATAAGAATACCTGTTCTGCCCATTTTTGAGCAGCAGTTAAATATTCATAGTGTAGTACCAGTTACAATCCTTAGAGGTCATTAGTTACCCATTTATCCTGTTTTCTGTATACATGAGTATTTCTCCTTTAAAAGAGCAGTGTGTTCTGGTTAAAACCACCCCCCTTAGATTCCAGGGGAAAACAATATATGCAGACATGTTTCTCAAGCTTCTTAGTGATGCACACGTGTTCCTGGTTCACTCCCTACAATCACTCCTCCTGTCCAGCAGATCCCGGTGAGAGTTGTAATGTAGTCGTGTGTGTTAGAATCTGTATATGTGAGCCTTATGCAGCCTCCGTAATGCATATTGTGCTCTGTATCCTCCAATTTAGTCACAATGCTCTTTGCTCTGGAAATCCCCTTTCTAGCAAATGTAAGTTTGGAAAACTAAAACAGTGTCATACAGGAGGCAGAAGAGAGTAATGACTTTTCAGACTTGTTTAACCGTCTCCTGTGAACTTGACTTTTTAGACACTTCCCTCCTTGACTGTGTCTGAGATGCATGGTGATTTATGAGGTGAGAAACATGGAAGGTCTTATGTGGGATCAGGAGATTCCCTTGTTATGTAAATTCGCCAGCACAAAGTCTCTGGGACCAGGGATATACAGACCGCATCTAGGATGGTCCCTCCAGCAGCTCTGCTGGGGCAGACTGCAGTCCTATAATGCCTGGCCCATTAGTTTGTGGCTGTAGAAAGCCGTCACAAACACAGATGTGCAGCACAATCTTGTAAAGGGGAAATAAACAATACAGTATAATGTGCTGTATATGATTGTTCTCACTATTCTTCTGGAATGTTCATGTATTTACAGTATCTGAATAATATTCTTAGGTTATACACTAAATATTTGCTAAAGGTTCTGCCTTAACCTCTTTCTGACCTCAGACGGGATAGTACCTCCGAGGACAGATCCCCTGCTTTGATGTGGGCTCCGGCGGTGAGCCCACATCAAAGCTGCGACATGTCAGCTGTTTTGAACAGCTGACATATGCGCACAATAGCGGCGAGTGGAATCGTGATTTACCCGCCGCTATTAACTAGTTAAATGTCGCTGTCAAACGCTGACAGCGGCATTTAGCTACCGTTTCCGACCGCTTCAGCGATGCATCAGGATAGTAACCATACAGGTCCTTGAGACCTCTATGGTTACTGATGCGGGTTTGCTGTGAGCGCCACCCTGTGGTCGGCGCTCATAGCAAGCCTGTAATTAAGCTACATAGGAGCTATCTCATGATTGCTGCTATGTAGCTGAGCCGATCAGGCTATGCCAACTTCTAGCCTTCCATGGAGGCTATTGAAGCATGGCAAAAGTAAAAAAAAAAAAAAAAAGTAAAAAAAAATATGAAATAAATAAAAAAAATAGAAAAGTTTAAATCACCCCCCTTTCGCCCCATTCAAAATAAAACAATAAAAAAAAAAATCAAATATACACATATTTGGTATCATCGTGTTCAGAATCGCCCAATCAATAAAAAAAAGCATTAACCTGATCGCTAAACGGTGTAGCGAGAAAAAAATTTGAAACTCCAAAAGTACGTTTTTTTGGTTGCTTGTGACATTGCATTAAAATGCAATAACGGGCGATCAACAGAACGTATCTGCACCAAAATGGTATCACTAAAAATGTCAGCTCAGAACGCAAAAAATAAGCCCTCACCTGACAGCTGATCACAAAAAAATGGAGACGCTACAGGTATCGGAAAATTGTGCAATTTTTTTTTTTTTTTTTAGCAAAGTTTGGATTTTTTTTTCACCACTAAAAAATAACCTAGACATGTTTGGTGTCTATGAACTCGAACTGACCTGGAGAATAATGATGGCAGGTCAGTGTTAGCATTTAGTGAACCTAGCAAAAAAGCCAAACAAAAAACACGCCTGAGATTGCACTTTTTTTGCAATTTCACCGCAGTTGGAATTGTTTTCCCATTTTCTAGTACACTTCATGGTAAAACCAATGATGTTGTTCAAAAGTACAACTCGTCCCGCAAAAAATAAGCCCTCACATGGCCATAGTGACTGAAAAATAAAAAAGTTATGGCTCTGGGAAGGATCGGAGTGAAAAACGAACACGGAAAAACGGAAAATCCCAAGGTCATGAAGGGGTTAATCAACAGTAGTCTTAGGATTTGAACACAAAAAAAAAAAAAAAAAAAGAAAGAGTAACCGATATGCAGATCTCTCTCGATGTAGGTTTGGAAAGGTTCTCCGAATCGGACCAAAGTACACCCTCTTCCCTGTCTGACATGTCTGCTAACAGGGAACAATAAATCGACTTATAGGGGTTCTCTGGGATTTTTCTATTGTTAACTTCTCCTAAGCATTTGACGAGTAGGATACGGCCTCTTGAATCCTTTCAATAAAAATAATAATGATGCCACTCTTGGTCCCTTTAATGGTCATCCATTTGAGCAAATTATGTCAAGTACAGCAGCTTGTCACCATCCCCACAACTTAATTGATAAAACCATTAAACTTGTGTATTGTAGTTATATGAAATCAATGCTCTTAATCTCACTGTTCCCTTTTTTTTTTTAAAACAGTTCAAGAGATATGGGCTTTTTACTTAAAGGGAACCTGTCAGCAGGATTGTGCACAGTAACCTACATACAGCTTCAGGTCAGCGCCGTTATAGTGATTAAAATGATATGTTGGGTGATGAAATCCATCTTGTGGTTGTTGTTTAATCTTTATTTTCAGTTTTGAGTTAATGATATGCTTGTGCTCCGGGACGGCCTGTGGGGGTCTTCATGTGGTGCGCTGATTAGGTATTCATAATGCAGACTGCTGACAGCTCACTGATCCCTCACTGACCGGCCCCTAGTTTGCATGATGAATATATGCACATACTGTAAAACAAAGAAAAAACCTTCTGCAGGCGGGCACTTGCTGTGGCACCTACACTGCAGCATAATCACATGTATACGGTGTTAATAATAAATATGGTTGAGGTTATCCTGGTCATAAAAAAAATAATCCATTTGAAAATAGTGCTCGCCGCACCTCAGCAGTAGCACCTACCGATGTATATAGAGGTGATTCAGTAGCTGCTAGTGCACAGGCGCCGGCGGCACAATCTTGGAGGAGGACATTTTTTTCTCTAGACAACGCTACCTGCGCAATAGGAGCTATTGGATCACCTCCATATACACCGATAGCTGCTACTGCGCAGGCACGGTGGACGTCATTTTAAAATGGATTTTTATTTTATTTTTTATGATTTTTACAAACAGTGACCTGTCAGCAGTCTGCATTATGAATACCTAATCAGAGCACCACATGAAGACCTCCATTCCCCATGGCACAGGCATATTATTAACTCAAAATTGAAAATAAAGATTAAACAACCACAAGACGGATTTTAGCAACCAATGTATCATTTAATTTTAATCAGTATACCGGTGCCGACCTGACACGGTCTGTAGGTTACCGTGCACAATCTTGCTGACAGGTTCCCTTTAATGTCAATTTTTATGGTCTTTAACCATGGAGCATTGCCCAAAGGATTCCCTGGGGGCATGTCTTTAGGGAGTTCAAAAATTTTCCTGCAAGCAAAAGTAAAGTCTTGAAAAATTTAGATCAAATAAAAAATCCCATATCTCTGGAACCTTCTTGTGCATTTAAAGATAAAAAATAATACCCAGGGGGAAGAACAGGTATAAAATAGAAACAAAAACGGGCAACTATAGCCCTGGTAATTCTAAGTTCTTACTAAAAAGCCCTAGTAACTAGGTGTCTCATGT
Organism: Ranitomeya variabilis; assembly: GCF_051348905.1. Lineage (NCBI taxonomy): Eukaryota > Metazoa > Chordata > Amphibia > Anura > Dendrobatidae > Ranitomeya > Ranitomeya variabilis. The sequence continues at coordinate 663,827,945 of NC_135232.1, read as the reverse complement.
CTGTAAAGTCAACTGCCTTTTGTCAACTGTAATGCATATCCAGCAGCGAAACAGTCAGATTTCAGGAAGCAGCTCCTGCTCTCCTGTCTGCTAATCAGCAGGCAGGCATAGGAGAGATGCAGGTTTTCTGTCCAGGGTTGGTAAACTGTTTAATAATGGCATACATAATGCATGTAGGGAAATGAGTGGAAGGATATCCAGCTACTAAAGTGTCGTCAGATTGCAGATTTAGAGGAACTGTCCACTCAAATAGTAGATGGCGAGTTACAGAGCATGAGGGTGGGGACAGTTCCTGGACAGAAAGACCATTCCCTTTTACTTGTCCTTTGTGTGACAGCAAAGGTTAACTTTGAAAAAAAAAACAATCAAATAATTGTTCAATAGCAAATGCATTGCTATCCAAAATTGCTATATAAAGTCAAACACCAAAACATATGCAAAAAGGCCCCCTAATGTTGCCGCTGACTGCATTCATACATTTACTGTACTTTGCATGGAATATACTTTGATTGTGTCTCAGCATGCACTCATGTAACAGCACATTTGGAGTTTACTTCAGCCACAACAGGAATGTGCAATTATTGTGATCTACAATATAAAGGTTAATGTGCTCGATTCATCAATTTCAAGAAGATCCTGGACAAAATGTCAAGACAGTCACGTCAGAAGCTTAAACTGCAGCCTTTACTCTCTGCATTAGCCACGCTCAGAATCATATTCAAAGGAACAACAAATCATGTGATTATAATTCTGCTCCGGAGATCAAAGCTCTGTCCTCTTCCTTGACCTTCAAGATGACTTTCTAATACAAGTCCAAACAGTGTATACCCCAACATTTAGACTGGTTATGCATCACAAGACTGCAAAGGCACTAATGAATACCAAGGTCACCCGTAAATATATTTGGTATGTTGATGTTATGGGGGTCCATGATCAAAAGAGTTCTGTTAGCTATACTGTGGGAGTCACCCAAGTAGTATTACTAATTTCTACTAAACAATCTGAAAATTAATAATGCAGTGCAGTTTTGGGACTCTCTCTCTCTCTCTCTCTCTCTCTCTCTCTCTCTCTATATATATATATATATATATATATATATATACGGTATATATAATCATGGAGGTGTCATTTTAGGCAACCAGGGTTTGTGCGGAGAAATGTTTCTATAAATTTTGAATAAAAGTCTAAAACTTGGAATAGGAGATGGTTGTTGGAATTGCAGATCCAGTTACCACTCCATTAGCAAAACTCAAAGTGCATGTTTATGAGTCAGGAGGAGTAATGGTCAGCCAAATGGACAGCCATTTAAAGTACATGGCTAGTATTAGAGTATGATCACGTTGGGGGGGGGGGGGGGGGGACAGCTGAAAATTCAAAACAAAATCCACTCATTTAGAGAGGTCCTTTCACCAGTTTGACCACGTTAAACTGCCCATATCATGGAATTATGACTGCATAGCTTAGTAAAATGTAGTTTTTATTAATACATTTCTAATCTCCATTGTGGTGATTTTATCTTCTAAAGTTTAAATTGTAATTTATCCGAAGAACAAGTGGGCATAAGAATATGTTCTTCTTGGGGGGCGGTTACTTTATCCCTTGTATGGCAAGTACAAGATGTCATGCAGTGGAAAAAAAAAAAAAAAGAATTTAAGACCCAGATGTCTGTATGAAGCATACGGCTCTGGTCTCATCTGTAATCTCACTGCCAGCATCTAGTGTAAAGTAGAGCAAAGCTGTGTACCATTACAAACACCTCTTGCAGCTCTTATGCAGGGCACGGTCAGTGTAAGGCAAGTGGAGCAAAGCTGACAGTGCTGTGAGATGAAAGCTGCAAGAGGGGTTTGTAATGACAGAAAGCTTAACTCATTCCCTCTCCCACACTTGTAATCACAATAGACGCCAGCAGTAAAATCATAATGGGTCAGACATTCTCTGGGGGGGGGGGGGGAGGTTACTCCCAGTTTGATGCCTACTGCTTATGATTGGTCTACATTATTCAGGAGGAAAAAGTAACCACATCCAAGGAAGTTAAAATTTACAGTCAATATCTGTGCAACAAAGATGAAAAATAAGAAAAAGCTACAAATTATTAAGCAATGCAGCCACTTTTCCATGATGTGGCCAGTTTTACATTGTAAAGAAGCACTCCCATCAAAGTTTTCATCTACTTAATATATTGTAATCATATTCTATAGCACTGTGTACATACAATTGCTCATTTTGCCCTTCTATTTAGGTAATTCTTTTCTTTGTTCTATGAAGAAATGGGAAGTCAATTTTCCCTGCATGGGTGATCCCCATCACCAACTCCTGACTCAGCTGCTCTACTCCTGCGCCCCACCAGGGACTTCGCAGTGAGTAGAATTGTAGTTCTAATGATGACTCATACTGGCAAAAGAGACTTCTATATAGATATCAGAAAGATTCAACTAGTCTGCTTTTAATCACATGAGGTCATAAACCTAATGGAAAAGAGAAGAATTAACTGGGTGGAAAGGCAAAACGAGCAATTCTAAGTACACAGCGTTACATAATATTACGACTACAATGCAGTAAGAAAATAAAACATTTTGATTGGAGTCGTTCATTAACATTGAGGGGTCCTCTTTAACACACAGATTTTCAGTCTCTTTCCATTGAAATATGTCATAAATCAAATAAAAAAACACACCACAGGTCTATTTGTGTGGGATAATTCTGCAGCATGCGAATGTGCTGTAGTCAGATGGAGATTTTCTAATGCAACTCTAATATTTATATTATGTTCCGATATACAATTAGGATTGATAATATGTTTAACACCACCAGCAATAACTTTGGATATTTTGACCATTGTCATTTACAGTAAAGGCCTCACGGAAGGGCATTGCACTGTATTTTGTCAGACATTTTAAAGTCACATATTTTAACGGTTTACGGTTGATAAAAAAATATGTGCAGTCTATACTTAACAGGCTGCATCAGTCATCAATTTCCTTTCCAAATCTCCTTGAAGGTACAGAAACTTCCATGAGGAATTATAAATTGACACAGACCCACGGAAATTTATATTTGGGACAACTTGTTTAATAATATTTAGAAAGGCAGCACTTGAGATTATTGTGAATGCATAGCTGGTGTCTCAGCAACGTGATGGGATCAAGACACCTTTGAACTTTATAAACTGTGATAAATATTGTGCTTCAGGCTCAGACAGTAAATTTTATAATGTTCATTGGTGCATGGGACTTTTCGAATACTTATTGCTAGAAGCCTGTGCTTTTCACAAACAATTTTAGTGCTGAATGCAGAAGAGAAATATATGTAGCCAGTACATATTTCTCTAGATTATAAATAAAAATGTACAAAATTACCGCATATACTCGAGTATAAGCTGAGATTTTCAGCCCAAAGAAATGGTCTGAAAGTGCCCCTCTCGGCTTATACTCGAGTCATAGAAGGCAGAGGGGGAAAGGGGGTCGGCGGGTGAGGGAGAGTGACGACTGTCACATACTAGCATCCCTGACGCGGTCCCTGCATGTCCCATGGTCTCCGGCGCCAGCACCTTCTTCCTCTGTTCAGCGGTCACGTGGTACCGCTCATTAAAGTAATGAATATGGACTCCACTCCCATAGGGGTGGAGCCGCATATTCAATCCTGTAATGAGCAGTACCAGTGACCGCTGAACAGAGGAAGAAGGTGCGGGCGCCGGAGACCATCTGTCCGGGAGAAGCTGCCAGGGACCGCGCCAGGAGCAGGTGAATATTTCATATTCACCTGTCCCTCGTTCCAGCATCGGTGCTGCTCCGTCTTCCGCATCCTCTGCAGTGACTGTTCAGGTCAGTGGGCGCAATGACGTATTAGTGTGCGCGCCGCCCTCTGCCTGAACAGTCAGTGCGGAGATACAGGACGCTGAGGAGCAGCGACGAGAGGTGAGTTTGTCTTTTTTTATTGCAGCAGCAGCATTATATGTGGCACATTGTTATATGGAGCATCTTATGGGGCCATACTGAACTGTATGGAGCATTATATGTGGCACATTGTTATATGGAGCATCTTATGGGGCCATACTGAACTGTATGGAGCATTATATGTGGCATATTTGTATATGGAATGTCTATGGGGCCATAATGAACTGTGTGGAGTAGGGTTGAGCGACCTTTAGTTTTTTAGGGTCGAGTCGGGTTTTGTGAAACCCGACTGTCTTAAAAGTCGTGTCGAGTGAAATCGGCCGACCACCGTGAAAAGTCGGGTTTCGGCCGAAACACGAAACCCAATGAAGGATCTCTCTCTCTCTCTCTCTCTCTCCCAGCACAGAAAATTTCGTTTTTCACATTCCAAATCCCTACTGCGCACAAGCGATAACATGACGATAGGTGTTCACTCCCCTGAGACCTATGTCATCACTCTGCCCACGCTCATTCATTGGCTGTAAAAATGGCGCTAAACGCGTCATACGAAACGCGACTTTGGCGCCAAGATCGCGTACCGCATGGCCGACCCCGCACAGGGATCGGGTCGGGTTTCATGAGACGCCGACTTTGCCAAAAGTCAGCGACTTATGAAAATGAACGACCCGTTTCGCTCAACCCTAGTGTGGAGCATTATATGAGGCATATTTGTATATGGGGCCATACTGAACTGTATGGAGCATTATATGGGGCATATTTGTATATGGAGCATCTAAGGGGCCATAATGAACTGTATGGAGCATTATATGGGGCTTATTTGTATATGGAACATTATATGAAGCATATTTTAATATGGAGCATCTTATGGGGCCCATCATGAACTGTATGGAGCATTATATGGGGCTCCTGATTCAATATGGATATTCAAAAACACGTAACCTACCGATGTCTCAATTTATTTTACTTTTATTGGTATCTATTTTTATTTTTGAAATTTACCAGTAGCTGCTGCATTTCCCACCCTAGGCTTATATTCGAGTCATTAAGTTTTCCCAGTTTTTTGTGGCAAAATTAGGGGGGTCGGCTTATACTCGGGTCAGCTTATACTCGAGTATATATGGTACATAAATTTTCCTTTTGCTCATGTCTTTTTCAAAAGGAACATATCTGATTTAGTAATAATTAGGTGTTTATCAGTGGCATAACTAAAGTCCGATGGGTTTGTACCTTGGCCACCATATGTATATTTGTCAGATGCATGGATCCTTGCAGCATTCCAGATCCTAAGAAAGGAAAGGACTGAGCAGACCCGTCCCCCCTCCTCCTACGGCGCGGGCTGAGGCCGACATGACAATGGGTTGGAGGGTGGGGGGAATTATATTTAAGGGGTTGGCTCTAGTGGGGTAGTATAAAGGGTCGGGTTAGGGGTGGGGTCCGGTCAGTTCCCGCTCTCTGGGTCCAAGAAGTGTACTCACTATGTCAGCAATTGATAGAGTCCTGGAGAGCTTGAAGGCTGCAGCTGCATCGCATCCTCCAGGCTGGTTGGAAGTGCAGGTGACTGGCATTATTGTTGGGAGCTCGGGTTCACCAGTTTTTTCTTCACCGCAGGAGCGGCGGTCCCGGTGGCCTAGGCCCCCTGAGAGGTTATCCCCCGATTCGGCTCCCTGGGCCCCCCACAGGCACAGGAGCCCCTCCAAGCCGGATGCCGGTAAGATCTAAGGCCAACATGCCCCAGCCTGGGAGGAATCCTACTGCCAGGCGGGGTCCGACTGTGGTTGCTAGGCCATCGCCTCACAGTGATTTGGGGCGGAGCCAGCATGCACCATCAGCGTGTGGGGCCTGACACTACGGGAGGCCGCAGCGGCGAGGCTCCTGTTGGGCAGCCTGCTTCAGCACTTTTGAATGACACCGCAGGCATTGAGGACGGTGCAGCGGCGGGCGGCTTGGGCTTTGATGTTATAAGGCCGGCCCCTTCTTTCAGTGCAGCAGGGTGTTCTCCTGCTCCCAGGGATCCTGGCAGAATGGCATCTTTTTCCTGGGGGTGCATAAGGAGGTGGCGTTGGATCGCATGGCAGGCCTCTTCACTGTGCCACCGTTTGAGGATCTTGTTGTTTCACCTTTGGGGCTAGTGCCCAAGAAGGAAGCGGGGAAGTTTCGGTTGATCCATCATCTGTCATATCCTTGGGGGCAGCTATAGGAAAAAAAATGGAGACACAAAGCGCAAAATAGGGTCTTATCCTTTAGATAACCAAGAGAGCTTTCTTAGAATTGCTCACCTGATTTTGTTGAATGAAGAGCATGTAGCGATTTCGGCTGCTGCAGATCCACAAGCCGATCAACGGCCGTATGACAATATAAACTGTGCAGGAGGTGTGGGTTAAATCCGCGCTGCCTTAATGATGAAGTTCCAAGGATAATAAATTTAAAATGTGGTTTATTCAACGCGTTTCAAGGTCAGTGCGACCTCTTCTTCAGGAAATTCCACATACAACATACCGTATGTTGTATGTGGAATTTCCTGAAGAAGAGGTCGCACTGACCTTGAAACGCGTTGAATAAACCACCTTTTAAATTTATTATCCTTGGAACTTCATCATTAAGGCAGCGCGGATTTAACCCACACCTCCTGCACAGTTTATAATATCCTTGGGGGGGCTGTCTTTCAATGACGGTATTGACCCTAAGCTTTGCTCTGTGGTTTACGTGTCGTTTGATGCAGCCGTAGCTTGGGTTCGTAAGTTCGGCAAAGGGGCACTCTTGGCTAAGACGGATATTGAGTCAGCATTTCGGTTGTTACCGGTTCATCCGAACAGTGTTAAATTATGGAGTTCTTTTTGGAAAGGGTTTTTTTTTCGTGGATAGGTGTTTGCCGATGGGTTGTTCTCTATAGTGCGCCCTGTTTGAAGCTTTTAGTTCTTTTCTGGAATGGGTGGTTAAGGATGTTTCAGGTTGCAATTCCGTCATTCATCATCTTGATGATTTTTCGTGCATTGGCCCGGCAGGCCGGGTCTGATCGTTGTCACAGGATTTTGAGAGCAATTGAGTGGGTGGCTGATCGTTTTGGAGTTCCTTTGGCACCAAGGAAAAACGGAAGGCCCGAGCACGTGTTTACGTTTTTTGGGCATTGTTATTGATACTTTAAATTGGGAGTTCAGATTGCCAGAAGAGAAAGTGGTCGCCTTGCGGAAAGAGGTGGTCAGGGCTCGTCATCTGAAGAAATTGTCATTGCGGGATCTTAAGTCGTTGTTGGGGAAGCTTAAAGGGAACCTGTCACCCCCAAAATCGATGGTGAGGTAAGCCCACTGTCATCAGGGGCTTATCTACAGCATTCTGTAATGCTGTAGATAAGCCCCCGATGTTACCTGAAAGAAGAGAAAAAGAGGTTAGATTATACTCACTCTCTTTCTCGTTTGCAGTTCAATAGTTTTTGTTGTTTGCTGCAGTGGCGGAGGTCGTCGGCTTGGCGTGCCTTGCAGAACTCTACCAGGTGGTATCTGTGACGCTCAATCATTGATAAAGGAGACGTTGGCTCCCAGAACCTGGGAGGCTTATCAAGTGATTTGGTTGTCTTGGGAGGGTGTGTTAGCAGTGGGCTGGGTGTTGATAAGCAGGTGGGAACATTGCTGTCCTAGTTGAGTCGAGGGGTGTTGGAGGGTTGGTCATTTGCAAAGGTGTCACGTGTTATGGCAGCCCTGGCCTTTGTTTTTAAGTTACGGGGTCAGCAAGATTTGTCCAAGATCTTTTTGGTGAAACAGGCAGTCAAAGATTCATAGGAAGCATTGTCAGGGGGACTTGAGGCGTCCTGTATTGTTTAGTTTGTTGGAAAGATTGGGAGGGGCTTTAACATCTCTGTTTGTCGAATTTTGAACTTTGCCTGTTCACCTTGGCTTTTTCTTTTGCTTTTTTTGGGGCACTGAGAATTGGAGAACTGTTGTCACCTAGAAAGAAAGTGATGGGAGATTTTGGCTAGAGATATGTCGTCATCCGGACGAGTTGAGTTTTGGTTACGTCAGTCAAAGTCCGATCAAGAAGGAAGAGGTAGGCTCGGTTGCCAGTTCAGCTGTGTGTCCGGTAAATTGTTTGACGTGTTTTTGGAATCTCCAGCCCAATCGGGAAGGATCCTTGTTGCGTCATGTGGATGGTTCATTTTTATCTCGCTATCAGTTTACGGTGGTTTTTAGGAGGGCTGTTAATTTGTTGGGATTGGATGAATCTCCTTTTACTCCTCACTCTTTTAGGATTGGGGCTGCAACATATGCGGTGTTGGGAGGCTTGGTGGCTGATTGATGCTATTCAGCGTATTGGCAGATGGCAGTCCAAAATTGTGCTTTCATATCAAGTGTTGTTTGGCCTGTTTAAAACCTTATGTTGTGTTTTTTTTCAGGTTCTCTGCAGTTATTGGTGTGGATTTTCAGCCATTCGTATGTCCATTGGGGAGGCTTGTGAGACGGACGTGCGGAAGAATGGCGGTGGACCAGTGGCTCGGCTTTAGGGGGATGGCCTGGCATAGGATCTTACGAGAGATACATAACAGTGTTCGCTTGGACAGAGCTCCGGACATTTTAGTTCTGCTTGTTGGTGGTAATGATTTGGGGGTATGGCCTTTCAGAGAATTTGTGAAAGATATTAAACATGATTTGTTATGGTTGTGGCTCTTGTATCTAGGAATGACTATTGTTTGGTCTGAAATAGTTCTGCGTAAACATTGGTGACACATGAGGGTCACTGGTAAAAATCAGCAAGGCCAGGATAAAGGTTAATAGGGCCGTTTCGTCTTTCGTGTCTAGAAATGGGGGTGTTGCCATAGGCATTTTGAATTAGAAAAAGGGGAAGGTGAATTTTGGTTGTCTGACGGGGTTCATCTAAATGCGGTGGGAAGTGATTTTTGGGTGCTCGGTTTACAGGAAGGCATAGAAAGGGCCATAGCATTTCGGTTTGGGGGGGTCTCGGGCCTTTGAGGTGTTCAATGGCACTCATTGTGGTGGTTGGGGGGTGTCCGTAAAGTTGGTGGAAATTGGTCTGGGGGCTCCATTGGCATATGGTTCCTCTGTTTTGGAATTCAACATGGTTTGGATCTTGTGAATTGTGGAGGAGAGTTCTGGCAGGGTTGGTCGGAATCCCTAGAATTTTATTGTGAACAGTGAACCCTTGAGGTTTTGGTGCTCCCGAGCCAGTGTGGTAACGGCTGGGAGTAAAACTGGTGGTATACTGGTAAAACTGGTGTTTACTTTATGCTTTGTTAATCACCAGATTCTTGGGAGCTTCAAGGACTCCTCCTAGTAAGAATAATGTATTTTTTTTATTTCAATGTGTTATTGTTTTGTTAAATAAAGGCTGTTGTGGCCTATAACATTCCAAAGAAATAGTCTCTGTTTTAGCTTGGGGGTAATTTCAAGCATTAGTTGGTTAACTGTAGGGAAAAGGGATTGGGCATGGTTATCCTTTCATTCTCTCAATATCTCGACAATACCAGTGTTAGACATCCATGCTTGCCATCATGTAACAATGTCCCCATCCTGTAATAATGTCCCCAAACCTGGTTCTTTTCTGGAATAATATCCTCACGTTGGCCCCTTCCTGTGATATATGCTTCCCAACCTGGTACAGTGTGGCCCATCCTGAGCCCTTTCCATTAATATAGGTCTCCAATCCTGGTGCAATGTTCCCATCCTTGGCTTTTTACAGTAATTATGTTTTTGTTTTGAAAATCTTTTCCAAAATATATTAACAAAATAAACAATTCTTTTCACCTTCCCCCACTCCATCGATCTGTGGTGTCCTCTTCCATAGCAGATGCAGAAGACGGCAGCTGGCTTCAGCAAGCGACGAGGAGCGTGTGATGTCACTGCCATGCGCTGCCAGTGACTTCCAAGCAGTCATCAGTTGTCAGCTTCGTATTGGCCGGCAATGTGTATTGCAGTGTAGAGACTCGGTGGGTATTTGTGCAGCAATACATTTCAGCTGAATGTGCATCCTAGGATGCACATGGAGCTGAATTATTTCCTGACGGCAGTGGCAGCTCCCCTCCCGCACGTGCCTCATCATTTCTGTGCTCTCTGCGACTGCAATAATTATGCCCCTGGTGTTTATGCGGACTTAAGTATGTCAGTCTCTAGAATGCTGTCTCCTGATTTTTGCAATGCTATCCATACGCTTGTGATCTTGTGCATATATGGCATACAACTTGAGCTATTGCTTAATTTTGTGGATGCTATAAATACTTTTGAGCTGTTTATATTCTTTCTTTCCTAAATTCAAAAAACAAGCATGTTCTTAAACGGTCTTTATAAAAGTGTTCTATCATTTTAAAGTTGTACAGCCTGTGCACCTCTTTTGCATAGCTGGCTGAGCTGTTGCATCTTACACAGAGCTAACAGTACATTGCTCTTGGCTGTGTTGGGTATGTTTGTTTCTTTTCCTTCTCTCCATGTTCAACACAGCAGCAAGGAGAGAGTAGGGGATGTATATGGCATAGGTTGTGTTTAAGTAAAAAGAGCATACATTTATTTAGGGAGGGCAGAGAGAACATGCTATACAGTATAGTACAGTATAAAAAGGTTAAAAACACATTGGGCTGATGAGCATTGCTGATGATTAAGTCTGTTCCGAGGACGTGATATAAAATTAATTTACTGGCTGGCAATACATTTTGGCATCACATTGAAGCCTTTATTATAGGCTATATACTATAGTACACAAGCCTGATGAAGGCACCAATTGAATGCTGAAATGTTTTATTTTACATTCTAGGCATCTTCACCAGCACCGCTCATCAACCCCTTATATTTTTCACCTCTTTGATGTACTCTACTGATGGCAGCGCTTGCAACAGTCTAGACTTGGCCACAGAAGCAGTTGACATCATTGTGAATATCCCCTACTACATTATGTAGTTTGATATACAACGACAGAACAGTATAGGAAAAAAAATTAACATCTAGCATGTAATTCTGGGAGGAACATGAAAATCCAGTTGTACCAGGGTTGGTAACAGTAAATCAGCAGCTATGAAAATTAGTGAATGGCTGAAAATTAAAATGTAAAACAACTCTTAACTCTGACCAGGGGCGGATTATAAGAGGGTCAATCTGGGCGGTAGCCCAGGGCCCAGTGGTGTGGGGGGGGCCCTGGGCAACCGCACAGATTGCCCGCCGGCCGCCGCCATCAGGGCATATACTGCACGTGCCCCCCTGACTGGCGTATGTTTCATTTATGGGCCCGGACCCGGTGGGCAGAGAGAGGGGGCCCGCATCGGGCCCTGTCTCATCTGCTCACTGGGCCCCTACCAGCGCTGCGGCGGTTTCCTATTGACATGCAGGCGCACGCCCGCATAACAACACCCGCCAGCCAATTGGAGGCTGGCAGCTGAAGTCGGCCGCAGGCGCAGCGCACACGTCGCCGGCGTCTGACGTCATTGTCAGTCGCCGGCGAGTCCACGCTGCTGGAGGGAGCTCACCGCTGGAGCATGGACAGGTGAGGAGAACTCGTTTTTTTTTGTTTTTTTTTGCGAACGGCAATCCGGGGGGCCCAGGGCAATATGCTGGAGACACTGGGGGCAATGCTGGAGACACTGGGGCAGATTGCTGGGCACACTGGGGAAGATGATTGCTGGACACACTGGGGCAATGGTGGAGACACTGGGGGCAATGGTGGAGACACTGGGGGCAATGCTGGAGACACTGGGGGCAATGCTGGAGACACTGGGGGCAATGCTGGAGACACTGGGGCAGATTGCTGGACACACTGGGGGTAATATGCTGGACACACTGGGGGTAATATGCTGGACACACTGGGGGTAATATGCTGGACACACTGGGGGTAATATGCTGGACACACTGGGGGTAATATGCTGGACATACTGGGGCAGATTGTTGAACACACTGTCTGGGGGCAATGCTGGACATAGGGGCTAATTAAGGGATATTATTACTGCAGTGATGTATTTATTTTATTTTTTGAGTATACTGTTTTAAATGGGGGGGGCGGTCCTGTTACTGTACAGAGTGACACTGTCGCCTTTTTTTCTTCATGTGGTGTAATGTAGAACTTGGGAAAAATTAAGTAATGTGTTCTACAAGCGGAGCTCGAGATAACTGTTATTTCCTGCAGAAACGAGTCCTGGCTGGAAGAAATGATGGCGGTCTGTGCTGGATGAAAGATGAAGGACTTCACCTAGAGACGTCACTGGTGAGTCAGTGTTACCTATACACTGACACTATACACTGTACACTATATACAGAGGTCCTGTGTACAATGTCACCAGTGATCACTGTATTACCTATACATTATATACAGAGCTCCTGTGTATAATACCACCAGTGATCTCTGTATTTCCTCTACACAGACACTGCATACTAAGTACAGATCTCCTGTGAATACTGGCACTTATGGTGATAGTATTGTGTTGTTTTTTTTTTTATTACTGATCAGTATTGTAGTATTCAGTCACTATGTGGTGGTAATATGTGGTCTGGAAATGGTGTTGCGGTATTTGTCCCTTGTATGTGCTATTTCGTCACCAAGTGGTGGTAATATGTGGTCTTGACATGGTGCGGTGGTATTTGTTCCTTGTATGTGATATTATTCGATCACTGTGGTTGTAATTTGTGGTCTGGTCATGGTGCGGTGGTATTTGTTCCTTGTATGTGATATTGGTCATTTTAAAAATTTTAAAATAAATCCAAATATACCTAAATTGGGGCCCACAGTGTCTGAAGAGCCCGGGGCCCTGGCTACCCTTAATCCACCCCTGACTCTGACATTTAAAATGTGTCAAAAAGGTATGCATGACCTTTAATGGTACTTTAAATATTTTTATCCGAAGCAGAAGAGAAAAGAGGCAGCACTCACCGATCTTCCGAGACAAGTAAATTTATTACTCACAATAAAATCTTCACGGCCGGGGGTGCTGGGATTCTGAGTGCGGCAAGCCTGATGACGGCCGTTTCGCGCCTGACAGGCGCTTCTACGGGTAGACCCGTAGAAGCGCCCGTCAGGCGCGAAACGGCCGTCAGGCTTGCCGCACTCAGAATCCCAGCACCCCCGGCTGTGCAGATTTTATTGTGAGTAATAAATTTACCTGTCTCGGAAGATCGGTGAGTGCTGCCTCTTTTCTCTTCTGCTTCGGATTATTCCATTTGTTTATTCGGCTACAGCACCCGGAATCTAAAGACTAGACCTCCACTGCAGGTGAGCAGTGTCAGCTAACTTATAGAGGCGTTGGTGCGGTCTAAACTGTTTTTGTTTCATTTCATTAAATATTTTTATGTTTCTTTGCAGGTTAAATTTAATTTAATACACAATGCAATTTTTCCTTTCTAAAATTTGTAGCAACATCATCACATCACACAAAACACAATTTTCACTAAGCAAATTTATTCTTACTCAGATCTGGCCAATACACTATTTATAAATTCAACACTTGACAAATAAGAGACTCAGCATGCTCCCCTATGGTCCCATAAGTAACAATCAGAGCCAATGTGTGGAAACTCAACAAAGTGTTAAACTGATTAAAAACTAGCTAAAGCCTTAATAAAGATCAGCAAGAGGGCAAGGGGCAGGGGAGCTGGGAGTGCTAATTCCTGGAGCAACTGGAGGGAAAAAACTGTGTAAAACACAGCAAAGCCCCTGTAATGCTTCCATCTAAGTGGCCCTTGAACTAACTAGTATTGTACTTCAAAGACGGAGGTCATTTCTGTTGTAATGGGATACAGATGGGTCTGAATCCACTAGGTGAGCCGCTCAACACACACCTTCCCCATGTCATATGCAGCTAAAAAGCTGAATATTACATCAAACTATAGTAGAAAACCTCAAAAATGTTATCCAAATGCTCAGATATAATCAAATGCAGATCATGGTCTAGTAATACACATAGGTAAAGATTAGTAATGACAAGGTGTTACTCGAGCTTGCTCGGGTGCTAAAGGAGGGACTTCGGCGTGCTTTAAAATATGTTCGAGTCACCGCGGCTGCATGTCTCGGGGGTGTTCGACAGCCACAAAACATGCAGGGATTACCCAACAAACAGGAAATCCCTGCATGTGTGGCAGCTGTCGAACAGCAGCGAGACATGCAGGGTCGGTGACTCAACCATATTTTACGAGCACGCCGAAGTCGCTCGGTTAGCACCTGAGCAAGCTCAGATAACACCTTATCCAAGCACGTTCGCTCATCAATAGTAAAGAAGCATTCATTTACTACTACTGAGCCACAGTGCTAAATAACTCCCGATCGATAAGATGTTTAAACAGGTTATTAAAAAAACAGTAGACAGACACACTGCACTTCAGATGTGCACAGATCGATTAGTAATAGATCATCCAGTTGGCATAAGCTACCATTTTTCTCAGCAGCACAGTTGTTAATCTTTTGGGCAAAACAAAAGATAATTTCACCCGACGAACAAACGTTTTTCTCATTTGTCAGGCGATTGTTAACCTGTTTATACTACATGAATATTGTGCAATTTAAATTCACCTTTAGGTCAAAGTTTTATCTTTATTTCATATAGGCTATTGTATATAACAAAAGGACTTTGTAAAAGTGATGTAATTTCAACTATCTAGCCAGGAGATGGGGTGTGTTTTTTTTTTGTATATGATCCCAAAAATAATTCCACACAGCCCCAATTCAAGAATATGTAAGAACTATATATTAAATGGATATTCCCAGAATTGAAAGTTCTCTCCGATGCATAGGCCAGAGGAACTTACATGGTGTCTTTATGAAGGAGCCATTTAAAAACCAAGGCTCTGGATCCTGAGAATGTTTTTTTTTTTTTTTACTGATCCCAATATTGAATGGAGGTGCCTATGCTTATCCTCCTCTCCATTTATTGTCTAATGGACTGCTGGAGAAAGTCAAGTGCACCACTCAGCAAAACAGTGTAATATATGGCCAATTGCAAGTTTTTTTATACATATATATTTATAAGGCTTGAAAAAAAATAAATTGCAAGTTTAGTCCCTTGTTAAAAGAAGAATTCTTAAACCTCTGTTAAAGAGTCATGAAGAAAGTTTACACGTTCATATGGTGAGGACTCGGAGCAAAGAGATGCTGTCAACAGATGTTGAAGAAACAGTAGGACTACAAAGCCCAATATGATTTACTAGCTGAATCACTTTTAGGAGTCCAGACGTAAAAGCATAAAAACTACTAGTGCCATTTTAAGATGCTGCAGTGCCAGAGACGGGTCCACCAGAGGATCTTCCGTTCTTCCGGTGGTTCGGTCAAACATTGCATGTGGAAAGGGTTTTCAGAATCTTATCCAAAAGTATTTTTTTTGCAGATTACTACACTTCAAATGCAGAACATCTGAACATAATCTTGAGCTTCTTATGGCAGATGCAACCAAGAGCAAGTACAACTATATTTATCCAGGCTCATAGCGTCAATTCAATGAAACCCAGTAAAGTTACCCATCTATTTTTTATATCATCCTTACTGAGTGTAGCCAACATATCTGATCATTTCTGTATATTTGACCCCATTCTTTATCTGCAGCAATGAAAACCAGAATTGATAATATTTATTTGTGACACATACCCATATTCTCATGGGTAAGAATGACAGATACTTTTGAGAAATGTTGGCATACCAAGAGCAATTAGAGAAGATCTTTTGATCCTTCGATGATGCCGACTTTGCCAAAACATTCCCCAAATTTATTTCACCATAAATAAAACTGCATGAATCTAAATACTGTAAGTAATTGGAAAATACATGTGGGGAAGAGGAGAGAGAACGCAAGCGCGAGGGAAAGAGAAAAACGCTGCTAACCATAAGAGATTACACTCTACAGGCAAGAGAGAATAAGGACCTGAAGTGCTTACATTCTACAGAAGAGAGACTCAGGCCGAGTTTAGAAAGACATATTTCACAGTCCATACACAGACTGTAATGCCCGTACTGACCGCAAATCTCCTGACCCGAATCTACAGCCTCATAGAAACCAGCAAAATGTTTAGAAAAATTAAGCAAAGCCCCTCCTGAAAACAAGAGAAAAAAAAGAAAAGAAAATGGTGTCTGAAGGGCTAAAAACTTCTTTATTGATAGAAAAAGTTAAAAAAGATTATATATAAAATATAGACAAACAGTTGGTAATAGGAGAAAAAAGAACCACAAGCAACGAGTCCCAGAGATGGATAAATACAGGAGGGGAAAACTGAGACAAATGGGAGTACGATCCACCGTGGTATTTATCATCCTTCAAAACAATATCCAACCAGGTGTCAGAATTTCGTCTCAAAGTTCCCAATTCTTACCCATTTTGCAGAAGAGGTCCCAGAAAGCACCTATTAAAAAAACCTTAAAGCGCAATGTGCTTGTTAAATCATTGCTTTATCAAACAGGAGTGTTAAAGCAAGGATTTAACAAGGGAAATGCGTGTTTGGGATTTCCTTCAAACTCCAATTTTTTCTCCTTTATTTGCAAAATTATATTCGCCTACACTCTGATGCTTCAGCAGTGTGGGAAATGGTGCAGGGTAATTTGTTTTCTATTTTACAAACTATGAATTTAATCTCAAAATATTCAATTCTGTGTGAAACTGCGAATTTCAGGAAATTGGACTGAAACTTAGTAATGAGTGGATCAATCCACAAAGAATCAACAGTTATGTCTTTACTTCCACTCCATCGAGGGCCAAGTATAACAAACAAATTAGGATTTCCTCAAAAACCACCTACCTTGCTGTATGTCCTTCATGTCAAGGTGTAAACTGGATATTAAAATTCCTACAGCCTGTGATCTCTTTCCATCCAGCAGTTTTATAATCTGTAATTAAGAGCGAAGTGTTTAGCATAAGAAACAGTCAAGTAGTAGACCTCTTAAAGATGTATACTAAACCACCAAAACCCAACCTACAGAACAAGCAATAGGGACAAGCTCTGAAAAAAATATATAAATAAATAATAAAAAAAGAAACTCCAAATTTATATCTATATATCTATCTATATTTATCTATCTATCTATCTATCTATATACATATACACACACACACATTTACACAAAAATGTTAGGTAGAGACAATAACTTCTGAGTATTTTCTACAACATGACATGGACAAGATCTGTTTGCATCATTCAGTAAAAAATGTGGGAAAAAGGCAGTGCAGAACTACATATGACGCCGCAGTTATTGGAACTGCAAGGATAGAGTACAGTTCTTCATTGTTTACAGTGGCACTGGGATGAATGAGCCTGGTACTAGTTTCAAACTTGTACCCGATGAAGGAGTTAGACCAACTCCAATAACAGTACCGTATTTTGTTTTACAGACTCTTGGACCATTTTCACCTGGATTTTGGCACCATCCAAAGATAACACATTTTCCCTTCTTGAGCCACAATCTTCACTTGAGTCTGGAGACTCGGGGTTTGGCGAGTTGAGCAGCAACCATTTCCAATTGATAATCCACATATCCACTCTACGGATTGTTGTGCCTGTCCGTGCACAACCTCTCCAGGTGAAAGAGTTTTCCCACAATCCCACCCCTTTATTCACACCAATTTACAATATGGGGCGAATCACCCCTTCATCAATGCATCTTTAGCCCTTATTAGAAAACTAGAAAAGCCCAAGGCACTCCAAAAAATGCATCTTCAAACTGAAAATACTTTAGTGTGTATGCAATCCAATGTTATATACATTGTATGTCTGTCTATAAGACCTTTAATCAGTCAAAATGAATTGCACCAAATAGAATAATATCACAGAATGGAAACCATGAAATAGCACTGTACTGCGAGGTAAGCAACACGTGAGTACATTGTTCTCCAGAAACTGATGTCTCTAAGGCTACTTTCACACTAGCGTTTTTTGCAATGCGTCGCAATGCGTCGTTTTGGCGAAAAAACGCATCCTGCAAAAGTGCTTGCAGGATGCGTTTTTTCCCCATTGACTAACATTAGCGACGCATTTGCGACGTATTGACACACGTCACAACCGTCGTGCGACGGTTGCGTCGTGTTGTGGCGGACCGTCGGGAGCAAAAAACGTTGCTTGCAACGTTTTTTGCTCCGTCGGAAACTCACCCCCACCTCCCCACACCTCACAATGGGGCAGCGGATGCGCTGAAAATCTGCATCCGCTGCACCCGTTGTGCAGCGCTAAGAACGCTAGCGTCAGTACGTCGGCCCGACGCACTGCGACGGGCCGAGTACGACGCTAGTGTGAAAGTAGCCTTACCTCGCAGTGGTTTGTGTACTATAGTGGCATTGTGCCTGTGCACTTACATACACATACATAGCATGCAGCAAATCCCTTAAGTTTAAGGCCGGGGTCACACTTGCGTGTGCAATGCGAGAAATTTGCGCGAGTCTTTTGCATCAATATCTGGCACTGCCGCGGGCACTCGGAGCGTGTGGCCGCATGTATTTCTATGCAGCTGAACGCTCCGGTCAACTGCTGGCGGCGGAATTGATTAGCGAGTTTCTCGCCTTTCACATGCAATTGTGAGCCCGGCCTAATACTTAGTAGAGCCCTTTTGGCTGTTCTGACCTTCTGCAAGTGTGATGCCTGCGCTGTAAGTATTTTTTTTCCGGGCATGCGCAGTTGCGCTGCCCTTCGAACTTACAGTGCAGGTGCCGGGAACGCTAATGAAGCAAGAGGAGGTGGTGCCCAGAGTGACAGCTATGCTGTGTCTGATTAGGGGGGAAAGACCTGCCTCCAGGACGATTTCACGGTATGAGGGGGCACATTTTATAAGCGTTTATTTCAGCGTGTGCAGGGAGCATAACTAAAAGAGCCACCTTGTCAGAATGCAGCATTAGTGCTGCACCATTGGCTCTTTTAGTTACAAACGCCTGAGGGGGTGACAGGTTCCCTTTAAGTGTTACTATATCTCCACTGCTTTCAGTGCTAGTAATGGCGGCACAGGCAGGGAGACTGCTGTCAGTGGTGAGAGGCTGATTCAGTTATTAACGTATGTTACTGCTGGAGAGCAGCCCGGTGCCTGTGCAGCCATTACTAGCCTCACTAGCAGTGAGAGAGGACAGATCTGCTCCACACTGACCTGCTATAGGGAGACCTTCTTTGTTTCTGCCTCTCCTGTGTCAGGCCACACCTCAGTACACTGCAGTGCCCTGAGGAGAGCTATGCTCAGACAGAGTGAGCGAGCCATAAATCCTTCACCCCTCTCTCAGATAAGCAGAACAGGTGGCCAGGAAGCTTTGTCCCATCGCTCCCAGATCTGCAAAATTGCCATGGATTCAATGGAAAGTATTCCAAAGGGTGTTTGTGTTCCCTATCTAACTTCTATGTGAGAAATTGTATAATTTATTGGTGTTGGACAGTCAAAACTTGATTGATAACCTATCCACGGGTCCAATTATAATAATGAGATTATTGGGGTCCAACATCCAGCCCACACCCCACTGATCATATATAATGATGAATGTAGCTGCAATAGTCGTTCCATTGAATGGTGCTGCGCACCACCTCTTTTTATAGATGCAGCTATTCTGCAGTACCCGGTTGCGCCTGCTACACAGCAGCTCTCACACTCTGCTGCTCTATGGAAAGTGTTTACATATTCCATCCTCTGGAATTCCATGCCTCAACACGTCCAATTATCCACCACCCCCGGATCCTTCAGACGGAACCTGAAAACCCATCTCTTCAGGAAAGCCTACAGCCTACAATAACCGAGCCGCCGCCTCACCACCGCCAGAGCCGCCACCGCCTCACCCCTACCTTCTGTCTCTTCCCCACTATCCCATAGAATGTAAGTCCGCAAGGACAGGGTCCTCTCCCCTCTGTACCAGTGTGTTACTGTAAACCTGTTTACTGTAAATTATATATATAACTCTGTATGTAACCCCTTTCTCATGTACAGCACCATGGAATTAATGGTGCTATATAAATAAATAATAATAATAATATTGCCGCCAACAGCTGGGACCCGACCACACACAATCTAATATTGATGACTTATCCCATGAATAGCCAATCACTGTGTGATGAGCAGATGGCTCCTTTATTGTATCGGCATCAGCTGCAGGGGTGTAAGTGATGAACTGCAGCATCAGTGTTTAGACCTCATTCAGACATCCATGTTGCACGTACATGTTCTGTCTGTGGTTTTCTCAGATATAACAGGTCCCTATTTTTTTTTCTACATCCATTATAGCCTGTGGGGTTGTTCACGTCTCTGATTTTCACAGACCGTGTGGCTGTGCAAAATTCACGGAGACATGTCCATTTTTCTTAGATGACAAACTCCAAATTTGAGGATAGAAAAAGGCTTGGAGAGGTGCATTAACAACAAATTGGGGAGAACCCCAAATAAATGCTCACTATCAAGCCCTAAAATTTTACTTTTATTATATTAATGTTAAAAATTGCTTTATGGTCCAAAAATTGAGGTCCCTAATCTGCCTAAATGTGTTGTCATTAAAGGGAATCTGTCACCCCATTTTTCAGCTATAAGCTGCAGCCACCGCCATCAGGGGCTTATCTACAGCATTCTGTAATGCTGTTGATAAGCCCCCTATGTAACCTGCAAAATGAGAAATACAAGTTAGATTATACTCACCCAGGGGCGGTCCGGGTCCAGCACCTCCTATCTTCATACGATGATGTCCTCTTTTCTTCCTGTTGCGGATCCTGCGCAGGCGTACTGATTTGCCCTGTTGAGGGCAGCGTAGAGTACTGCAGTGCGCAGGCGCCGGGAAAGGTCAGAGAGGCCCAGTACCTGTGCACTGCAGTACTTTAATCTACCCTCTACAGGGCAAATCAGTACGCCTGCGCAGGAGCCGCAACAGGAAGACAAGAGGACGTCATCGTATGAAGATGGGAGGCGCTGGACCCGCACCGCGACACCCATTGGACCCGAACCGGGACCGCCCCTGGGTGAGTATAATCTAACTTGTTTTTCTCATCTTTCATGTTACATGTAACATATATTCTATGTGTGGGGCTGCATTATACTCCATGAGGGGGCTACAATATATTCTATGAGGTGGGCTGAACTATATTCCATAGGAGGCTACATTATATTCTATGGGGGAGGTGTATTATATTCTATAGGGGGCTACATTATATTCTATGGGGGAGGGCTGTATTATACTATATGAGGGGGCTGCATTATACCCTATGAGGTGGGCTGTATTATACTCTATGAGGGGGCTACGTTATATTCTATGGGGGAGGGCTGTATTATATTCTATAGGGGGCTACATTATATTCTATGGGGAGGTGGGCCGTATTATACTATATGAGGGGGCTGTATTATACTCTATGATGGGGCTACATTATACCCTATGAGGTGGGTGGCATTATACTCTATGAGGGGGGCTACATAACCTATGAGGGGGGCTACCCCAACCCCTGCTATATCATTAAGATGTGTACTACCTTATATTATACCCTGATATTAGCGTGTTTTATGGCACAATTGGTGGTCTTGTATATATTTGTATGTAGCTACATAGTGGGCCCCAAAAATTATTTTCTCTGGTGGGCCCAAAGTGCTCCAGTCTGACGCTGTATGCACATATATCTATATACACATACACACATATAATGGCAAAAGAAAACATAACTCAAACAGAATACCTCTTATGTGATCACAGTCACAGGCTATAAACAAACTTCTTGTGATCGTTACGAGTAATAGTAGTTATGTAAAGAGCAAAAGCTTGTGTGCCAGTGGCTACATAGAGTGGGCTTCCTTAACACTGCTAATCACAGAAGAAAACAAAAAACAAGTATCAAATATAACTGGTTTTGCCAGCAATGAATGGGTAAACATCTTCAACAGATCCAGGAATATTCAGCCCAAAAGAAAGGAAGAAAAAAATCTCAGCGATAAACACCCCACACCCAAAATCCTTTTATTCTAAATATTTGAGAAGTCCACATAATGCTCAGCCAAGAAGTTCAGGTCTCAACACAAATACACATGGTCACAATTACTTGTGAGATTTGGCCCTCTGAGAGAAAGACCAAGTCAATAACACTCAGTAGACTGATCAGAACCACCCTCAAAGGCTCTGTCTTATCAAGCACTACCTGAAAATTGAACAATAATGCTGTCCACAAAAGGGCACTATAATCTATAACTATAGCAAAATACTGCAGCAATCAGAACACTGAACAACATGCTAAAGCTTAACTAAATTTAGGATGTGGATACCTCAATTCAATTTTGCATGAGAGACATCAGGGGTCAGACTACAGACCAACAAGTTCAAACCAGCCCCTGGTCTCCCAATCCAAACTCCTCAGCTTCATACAAGGGGTACCCAAAAGCAAAAGGAATTATCTTCTTGAGGTTGTGTCACTTTTAGTACAGGCTTCCACTGCAAGGTGAATGTTCAGAGTCAGTTTGTCAGCCGATGCTAACGAAAAAGGTTGAGTCTGGCTCAAGGGATTTTTTTTCAACGAGTTGGTCAATCTATCTCCTATTTTATGATGTCAAATTCACATGAACAACCAGTCTGAGTCGGAGTCGGTGTCCATTTTGGTGGAGTCGGAGTCAGTGTAAAATGGACTAACTCCAAAAATATATAATAAATTGGGTACAGTAGTACAATGCAGGACATGCTGAATCGTCTCATAAGAATTTGAAAAAGTTATGAAGTATCTTATAAATGTCTGTTTTGTTCCTGATCTAAGGACCTCGGCTTTTAGTTAAGATTAATTTGTGCTGCAGAGAGTCCGTGCTGTGGAGTTGCAGTCGGGTGTCAAGGAAATTGAGGTTTGGCTTACAGACTCCACAGCCCTGCGAACAACGTGCGACTATGAAATTTTGTTTTCATTGTGGGGGAAAAAAAGCATCTGAAACGGTTTTTACAAAGGGGAACCCAAAAGAAACCGGAATTCATTTATAAAAACAGCATAGTGTGTGTATGTATGTATATACGGAATATATTTGTGGATCTGGTCTCCTTCAAATTACTCTCACTTTGAATGCCAAGCAATTATCTCTCTGATAAGGTGTATAAATTTAGGTCAACTTGTTTCAGGCTCAATTCCCTCATTAAAATGTACTTAGAGAACCTCCATACAATCGCAGACAATGCCATTGTCACAGGTTTACCTCAACAGAGAGCTGCCTGAAGACTGCAGCATTCGATTTCCCACCCTGATTAGAAGCACCTCACCATCATATTAAAAGGTGCAAGTTTCTTCTAGCAGTGCAAGGGTTAATTTGTTCAGTTGAGAGCTTCCGATGCTTTCCTGAGTTATGTACTCAGCTGTTCAGTGTTGGCCACTCCCCTTTGCTATATATACTCGCCTCTGGCTATCAAGGATGCCAGTGTTGGTTTCATGCTGCTTGGCTCTGGAGCTGGAGTTGGTTGTTTGAGGTGCCATTTGGAGTGTTTATCTAAACACTGTTGCTTTGTTATTCAGTTGTGCGCAAACTCCCATCCTCTCCTATTTGTATATTTTTTCTCTCGTTCACTTCCCGGTGTTCCACTCTATTGCTTGTGAGTACCTATTTGTGTGACTGGTATTTTCCAATATCCCTGTACGTATTTCCCTTGTTAGTCTTGTTTGTTTATCTACATACACTTCCACTCCCCACTCCAAGTTCCCTGGGCAGGGGACAGAACAGATTAAAGCCAGATTCAGGAGCTCAGCAAGGTACGTGGAGGAGCAGAAATAGCTAGGGCGCCTCTAGCACTAGACACTAGAGGATTCCTAAACAAAACAATTGTGACAGCCATGAGTTCATCAATGGTTCAACTGTGATCTTCCAAAATGCCAATTTATCGTGAAAAGAAAAAAAAAAAAAAACACCAATGCCAAATGCACCTTCACCAGCAGCGCCGGCTGACATGCTGACTCAAGGTTTCCGTGAACACTCGACTAAAGGAAGAAACCCACACTACTAGCTGTTGCCCTTCATAAGACTATTCCTATTTATTTTATGTGCTCCTGCATATATGCCTACGAGGCTGTTAAGATGGGGGTAAGCAGACCTGTGGCCGGTCTGGGTTTTGTGGTACGTACTTTAACTGTGTATGCTAAATATGTGAAATTTGCCATAGCTCCAAGGTGCTTATTGGGTTTTTTGCTTTAACTGAAAAACAGAAAATCCATACACAACTGAAGTGTAATGGAAGATTATCCTAATTATACGAAAGTTCAGGTTGACATTAAACTACAAGGTCATTGCATTAAAGAGCAGTCTGGCTGTTGAAATAGAAGCCAGAAGCAGTTACCTAAGGTCCATATATACTACATTTTGTTTGATGTTTTATCTCTGATTACAAGGTAAAGTCAAACCTCAGGATCACCCATCAGAATAACACAAAAGAAAACATGCTCTTATATGCGGAAATTGTAATTCCAGGAACCACAGAATGCAGATCACTGGCCTTCAATCTTACAAGTGGCTAGCTAATGCTCATCAGTTTTCAGTTTGCAACACCCTTAGGCCGGCGTCACACTCAGCGTAAGACAATACGGTCCGTTTTTTACGGCCGTAATACGGCCGTAATACGGAGAAATGTTCCCAAAATAGTGATCCGTAGGCAGGGTGTGTCAGCGTATTTTGCGCATGGCATCCTCCGTATGTAATCCGTATGGCATCCGTACTGCGATATTTTCTCGCAGGCTTGCAAAACCGACATCTAATGGATTTATGTGCTCAAATGTTCGTTAAAACATATATTATATATATATATATATATATATATATATATATATATATATATATATATATATATATATATATATATATATATATATATATATATATATTCTGTATTTATATTTAATTCAGCGCGATATATGTTAAAAGCCGGTAATTCAATTGCCGGCTTCTCATTTCTCCTTCACAAACCCGACAGGATATGAGACATGGTTTACATACAGTAAACCATCTCATATCCCCCTTTTTTTGCATATTCCACACTACTAATGTTAGTAGTGTGTATGTGCAAAATTTGTGCGCTGTAGCTGCTAAAATAAAGGGTTAAATCGCGGAAAAAATTGGCGTGGGCTCCCGCATCTTCCAGATGTGCCTTTTCTGGGGTGGCTGGGGGCAGATGTTTTTAGCCACGGGGGGGCCAATAACCATGGACCCTCTCCTGGCTATTAATATCTGCCCTCAGTCACTGGCTTTACCACTGTGGCGGAGAAAATTGCGCGGGAGCCCACGCCAATTTTTTCCGCGATTTAACCCTTTATTTTAGCAGCTACAGCACACAAATTTTGCACAAACACACTACTAACATTAGTAGTGTAGAATATGCAAAAAAAAGGGGATATGAGATGGTTTACTGTATGTAAACCATGTCTCATATCATGTCGGGTTTAGGCAGGAGAAATGAGAAGCCGGCAATTGAATTACAGACTTTTCACTAACACCGCTGCGTATTTCTCGCAAGTCACACTGCTGGTCCGTGTGGAATCCGTATTTTTCTCACCCCCATAGAATTTCATTGGCGATATATTTGCGCAATACGCTGACAAACGCAGCATGCTGCGATTTTGTACGGCCGTAGAGGACAGTATAATACAGATCAGTAAAATACGGCTGATAGGAGCTGGGACATAGGGAATCATTGTGCCGTGTGTTATGCGTATTTTACGGATGTATTTTCTGTGCTCATACGTCCGTAAAACTCGCCAGTGTGACGCCGGCCTTAATGTCCGACTCCTAAGCACAGTGCTTTAAAACATTGGCTGTTCATGAATGACATAACAGAACCATCTATTATAATCCATTTGCCATAGACTTCTATGTTTAAAAAAAAACAAAAAACATTTGCTGTTTTTTTTTATTCTGGCTAAAAAAATGGATATATTTAAAACTAGGTAGGATAGATGTAAAATGTTAAAACCAAAGAAAAACAAAATAAAATTAACATATACCCTGTAGTAATTAAATAGTAATTGTAGATGTAAATAACCTAAGGTTCTTAGCTAATACTACTTTGATTAAAAAGTGTAAAAGCCATCCCACTGTGACAAGTTGCATCTGATAAGGATGAACCGTCCCAATTGGACACACCTAGTTGTGGCGACATGGCTTTTACTCTTTTTGATCAAAATAGTCTTAACTAAAATATCCTAGATTATTTACATGTACTATTACTATTTACTTACTAGAGGGTATATGCTAATTTTGTTTTTTTCTTGGGTTTTGTCTCTGAAATGGTAATATAGTAACAAAGTAACATAACAGTTAGCAAGTCCGTCAGGATAAATTCCCAGATCTACGTCCTTCTAAAGAACCTAATAACTGTAAGATACAACATTGTTACGCTCCAGGAAGACATCCAGGGCTCTCGAACCCCTCGACGGAGTTTGCCATCACCACCTCCTCAGGCAAGGGAATTCCAGATTCTCACTGCCCTAACAGTAAAGAATCCTCTTCTATGTTGGTGGAAAAACCTTCTCTCCTCCAGACGCACAGAATGTCCCCTTGTGACCGTCACCTTCCTTGGTATAAACAGATCCTCGGAGAGATATTTGTATTGTCCCCTTACATACTTATACATGATCATTATATCGCCCCCTCAGCCATCTTTTTTCTACACTAAATAATCCTAATTTTGCTAATCTCTCTGGGTATTGTAGTTCCCTCATCCCCTTTATTAATTTTGTTGCCCTCCTTTATACTTGCACTAGTTCCATTATATCCTTCCTAAGCACCGGTGCCCAAAACTGTACATAGTACTCCATGTGCGGCCTAACCAGAGATTTGTACAGAGGCAGTATAATGCTCTCATCATGTGTATCCAGACCTCTTTTAACGCACCCCATGATCCTGTTTGCCTTTGCAGCCACTGCCTAGCACAGGCTGCTCCAGGTAAGTTTATCATAAACTAGGATATCCAAGTCCTTCTCCATGTCTTAGTTACACAGACACCGTGTGAACGTGCTCTTACAAATTGCATGTATATCATCTTATGCTCTGAATCATTTATTAGTGTTTTTTGTAGTTTAAAAATGGTAAAATGTTTCTTGCATCTGGCAATATATTGGGGCAAAATTTCAAATGAATTGTGAAATTATTGAGTATGAGAAAAGAGTATGTCATACTGGCTAAAACCGTACTAAAAAAAAAAAAAATAGTTTACACAAGTTACCATAAACTTGGCATTCAACTTCTACATGTGGGATATAATTGCATGATTGAAATCTATTGTTATTCCTCTCATCAAGGATGCAAGACACATCTCCAAAGAAAATAGACATCAGAAATTCTGCTTTTCTGCTGTAGATGATGAAACCGGCATATTAGGATGATGTAGAGGGCGTGGGTGGTGGAAGATTGAGCCATCTAATCTTCGGTGTCCGGTCTTGTCTAAATTTTAACCAGCTTACATCATTTTCTGTAAGGTTTACTTAAGTTTCTAAGGGAGATTTACCTACAAACAATGGCAATAGAATACTGCACAAATTAAGCATTACCAGAATGAGACTCACAAGAACATTTCAAATTCTTTTCACTTAAATATCTTGAAATTTGTTTCTTCACTTTCAACTTCAAGTCTCTGAATTTCATTCCTAAAGTTGATTGGGTTCAAAAATTGCTTATTTTTTCCCTCTTTCTCTCAATTCTGTTTTGTCACAACATTTTGCTAAAGATTTTGCCACAATTTCACCATGATTTGGTGAAGATTTCCAGCATAGTTCGGCAAGGGATATTTTTTGCTTTGTTTTAACCAAAACTAATTTCTCCAATTTTTTGGGAGTTCTACATGGTAACTTGTGGCCAAGTAACATAAGAGTACAGTATTGATCTGCAACATTGTAACTGCTGATTGTGAAATCTATGCCACACTGAGATAAGCTGTCACAGACTCAGTCTGTGCAACTTTAATTTGCACAGAATGTATTTGAGTTTAATTTTTCTTTTAAGTATTAGCCTCCTATAGCTGGTGTTGCACTGCTTATTTGCTGGCAGCAGAATGAGTCAACTGTGCGCAACAATACATAAGATAAATGCCATGGGTCTATTATGCCCAGGCAGTAGGCCACTGAGTTGCAGAAGTGATAAGTGATGAATGCAGGGCATAAATAGTTAAAACACTGAGCTGCTGTGTGAGGTGCAAAGTCATTGGAGGTGTGGAGTTAAAATTTCATGATGTCTTTTTACAGAGTGCGTTCTATGCGCTCAAAGAAAATGCAGACAACCAAAAAGCCATATAAAATTTGGAAAGTAAAAGGGTATTTATGTTTCCCAACTTGTGTGCCACCCCAGGGAACTAGTTAGGGCTGTAAGATGCTGCTCCATCTCTACTTTATTCTTCCCCAATAGGGAGAAATAAGCCCTCCTGGATAATTGAACAAACATTACAGAGCGTGAGCATGGTATGCAACAACCAAGGGGAGCAGAGAGGCTTATTTCTGTGAGTGAAAATTGAATAAACCGACAGGACAAAGTAAGCGGTCATTAAGTAAAAAAAATACACACAGCAGAGGGGAGAATAGAGGCTTATTCCTTAGGCTGCCGTCACACTTGCAGCATTTGGTCAGTATTTTACATCAGTACAGTATCTGTAAGCCAAAACCAGGAGTGGAATAAATAGAGGAAAAGTATAACAGAAACATATGCACCACTTATGCATTTGTCACCCACTCCTGGTTTTGGCTTACAAATACTGATGTAAAATACTGACCAAATACTGCTAGTGTGACGGCAGCCTTTCTGTGAGGTTTGCCACACAAGAAGTGTCTGAAGCTTGAGAGTAAAGAAAATGATGATAGGGACAGCCTCATGCCTGTGCATGAGAGCTGGTGATGCAGTAACTGAGTGAATAGGAAGCAAGTGTGCAAGTTGTCAGACCAGACAACTTCAGGATACTGCTGCCAAGAGAAGTGACCATTATAACTGGTTATGACCAGTATTGTGGATGTGTGCACTGTGAAGTAGACAAAAGAGATTATGTTTGGGAGAAGGAAGTACTGCTGAGGTGTTTGCCAGCAGACCGTCACACGGACATACAAAGTATTGTCAGTGATAGTTCATTGCTGTAAAGTAACTTTCTACCTCTACCTCTGTTCAAGCCTATTGTAGTAATCATCAATGTTGCAGCCTGCTCGTATAGTGGCATGTAAAAGTTTAGACACCCCTGGTCAACATTACTGTTATTGTGAACAGTTAAAGTAAACCTATCAGTAGGATTTTGCTAATTAGATTACAGGCTGTGTCATGTTGGTGGCGTTACACTGAAAAAATGATACCTGCGGTGAAGAAATCAGGCTTTTAGTTCTTGTGTAATCTGGGTTAGAAGTTTTCAGTTAATGAGATGTTCATGCTCAGAGGCAGGACTGTAGGCAGAGTCTTATCTTGGTGCTCTAGGCTAGAGAAACCAAGAAGAGACCTGCCCACAGGCCAGCCCTGAAGCACAAACCAGTCTGTCTATATGATGAGCAACACATCTGAAGCTTCTAACACTGATTACACAAGAACCATAAGACGGATTTCTTTAACCCAGGTATTATTTTAATCAGTGTAACAGCACCAACCTGAAAATGCATGTAGTTTACTTAGCAAACTCCTACTGACAGGTTCACTTTAAGTACGTTGAAGATGGAATGATTTCTAAAAGGCTTAAAGTTAAAAGATGAAATTTCCTTTGTATTTTAGGAAAAAAAAAATATAATCATTTTTTTACATTTATAAATTGCACAAAGGAAAATGGGCCAATGCAAAAGTTTAGACATGTTTGAAGATTTATGTGCTCAATTAACTTTGACCAAGGTTTCAGATCATAATTAGCCTCTCAGGATTATGGCTTGTTCACCATCATCGCTAGGAAAGGCCAGGTTTATAACACCCCCTGCCTCCTCTAAACTTGTGACAAAAAATCTTCAGCCATGGGTTTTTCGAAGGAGCTGCCTAGCACTCTGAAAATGGTGGAGGCCTACAAAGCAGGAGAAGGCTACAAGAAGACAGCAAAGGATTTTAATGTTGCGCTTTCTGCAGTTTGAAATGTAATTAAGTAATGGCAGTTAACAGGAACAGAGAAGGTCAGACTCTGGAGTTGTGGTACATTGTTCTACAGTTCAGAGACACCTGCACAAATATTGCCTTCATGGAAGAGTCATCAGAAGAAAACCTGTCCTGCGTCCTGTATATAAAATTTAGTGCCAGAAGTATGCAAAATAAACAAGCCTAATTCATTTTGGAAACAAGTCCTGTGGACTGATGAGTAGTGTGGGGTGAACATGAACAGTAAAGTTTAGGGTCCATATTGAACACCTACTGATCGGGCACGAACACCGAACACAGACTTCTCCAGGAAGTCCGTGTTACTGTTCAGGTTCGGCACCCTGAACATTTGTGTTTCCCACACTGTCATCTACATGACATTGTGAGAAACACCAGAGGCTCCGATCGGCAGCAAGATTATTACCAACGGTCAGAGAGCTGCGGTTCCCACGCTGTCAGATAACAGCATAAACCAGCAGCTGTGACCGGCCATAAAAAATTTATTACAGAGTCGTCGACTGATGTGAGTATTACTCCCATCAGCCTACGACTGCTGTTGCTGATAACAGCAAGAGCAGGCGCCACTAATGGAAGTATTCATCAGTCGGCGTCTGCCCTATAAATAAAAAGAATAAAAATGACATGGGGTCTGTTCTATTTTTGATAACCAGCAATGCAAACCTGACAGCTGCAAGCTGCAAGCCTCAGCTGTCAGCTTTATCAAGGTTGGTTATCAAGAATAGAAGGATCCCCATGCAATTTTTAAAAAATTATTTAAATAATTTTAAAAAATGGCATGTGGCCACCCCCCTTTTTGATAATAAGCCAAGCTAAAGCAGACAGCTGGGGGCTGGTATTCTCAAGCTGGATATTGTTTAACCAGCCTAAAAATAGTAGCCCATAGCTGCCCCAGAAAAGCCGCATCTATTAGATTTGCCAACTCTGGTGCTTTGCCAGGCTCTTCTCACTTGTCCTGTGGTGATGGAAAGTGGGGTAACATTTGTGGGGTTGAGGTTACCTTTGTGTTATCAGGTGACATCCAGCGGTTACTAAAAAATAGGAGTCTATAAGCGGTCTATCCAATACAAACCCCATAGTCATATGGTCAATAAAAAACACCCAGACTAAAGTCTTTTATTTGAAAAAAAAATTTCCCTCACCTTTCTGAAGTGAAGATGTCACACGCCGTAATCCATGTCGGCGATATGTGGTTTACAACCTTGATGATGCCATGATGCAATCGTCCAGGCTGAAAATCATGGGAGCATAAGGTGCTGTGAGCGCAGCCGAGGTGACTAGCGGTGATTCTCACGGAGCTTGTAGTGATCTCATTGAGGTCACCGCAGTTCAGCTTCCCAGCTCCCAGGGAATTGTGGGACTGCAGCCTCAGGGACAACACCGCTAGTCACTGAGGCTGTGCTCACAGCACCTCATTCTCCGGTGATTTTCAGCATGGACAATCACATCACGGCATCGTCCAGATTATAAACTGTAATGGATTGGGTGGTGGAACCACTGTGCAATGATCCAAGGAGAGACAGGAGGGGCGTGAATAGGTACCTCTCCAAGTTCAACCTCGGATGCACGGCGGCTGATGATACTGCAATCAGAGAAGGGACGAGGGAGGCAAGACCAAGTGCTTCACCAGGACTGACCTCAGGTGGTTGGCAGCTGACCCCCAAGGGACAGGATGCAGGAACGGACAGGAATGGTGGATTTTTTAAGTACAGGCTGACACGGCTGGTGTAGTGTCTGGCACAATAGACACAGACAGGCAGGTACAGCTGATATACAGGGCAGTTATAACTGAGAACTAGCAAGCATGTTTCAGAAACAACCTTGCACAGTCTCCTCCCATCAGGTGGAAGTGCCTTAAATAATAAGTGTCTCCCAGCCATTGGCTGGGGACACTTTAGGACATTGCTCGCTGACTATGAGGGTGGTACCGCGCATGTGCACCCTAATCAAAGTGCCTGGGGATCTGCGAGCTATGTGCAGACCACAGGCAGCAGCAGGAGGACAGAGTATGATTCTGCAGCAGTGAGTGAGTGGGTCGCCATCTCTGCCAGGGCAGGGGTGCCAATGCTACATAAACCACATATTGCAGATATGGTGTAAAGTAAAGTACCCCAGGTTGAACATTTATTTATGTATTTGCCTGCTAGCCATGCATTCAAGTGCATATACAGCTGTGGCAAAAATTAAGAGACCACTGCAAAGTGTTCAGTTTGCCTGATTTTTCTCTTTATAGGTATATTTTTGAGTAAAATGTAATTTGTTCTTTTAGTCTATAACCTACTGACAACTAGTGTTGAGCATTCCGATGCTGCAAGTATCGGGTATCGGCCGATACTTGCTGTATCGGAATTCCGATACCGGGATTCCGATACTCTTGTGGTATCGGGTATCGGGTATCGGAACAACATTAATGTTAAAATGTGTAAAATAGAGAATTAAAATAAAAAATATCGCTATACTCACCTGTCCGACGCAGCCGGGACCTCAGCGCAGGAACCGGCAGCGTTGTTTGTTTAAAATTCCCGCTTTTACATGGTTACGCGAAGTCCCGGCTTGTGATTGGTCAGGGCGGCCATGTTGCCGGGCCGCGGACCAATCACAGCAAGCCGTGACGAAAATACGTCACGGCTTGCTGTGATTGGTCCGCGTCCCGGCAACATGGCCGCCATTAACCAATCACAAGCCGTGACGTCACGGGAGGCTGGAAACGCGCTCATTTTAAAAAGGGCGCGTGTCCAGCCTCCCGTGACGTCACGGCTTGTGATTGGTTGCGTCGCGGTCAACCAATCACAAGCCGGGAGGCTGGACACGCGCCCATTTCAAAATGAGCGCGTCCAGCCTCCCGGCTTGTGATTGGTTGATCGCGGCGCAACCAATCACAAGCCGTGACGTCACGGGAGGCTGGACACGCGCCCATTTTAAAATGAGCGCGTGTCCAGCCTCCCGTGACGTCCCGGCTTGTGATTGGTCAGGGCGGCCATATTGCCGGGACGCGGACCAATCACAGCAAGCCGTGACGTAATTTCGTCACGGCTTGCTGTGATTGGTCCGCGTCCCGGCAACATGGCCGACCTGACCAATCACAAGCCGGGAATTCACGTAACCAAGTAATAGCGCGATTTTTAAACAAACAACGCTGCCGGTTCCCTCGCTGAAGTCCCGGCTGCGTCGGACAGGTGAGTATAGCGATATTTTTTATTTTAATTCTTTCTTTTACACATTTATATGGTTCCCAGGGCCTGAAGGAGAGTTTCCTCTCCTTCAGACCCTGGGAACCATCAGGGATACCGTCCGATACATGAGTCCCATTGACTTGTATTGGTATCGGGTATCGGTATCGGATTGGATCCGATACTTTGCCGGTATCGGCCGATACTTTCCGATACCGATACTTTCAAGTATCGGACGGTATCGCTCAACACTACTGACAACATGTCTCCAAATTTCCAAGCAGCACATTTAGAATTTTTTTCTGACAAAGAAAAATGGTTAAAGTTAAAAACAAAACAGTGCTTTCGGACCTCAAATAATGCAGATAAAACAAGTTCATAATCATTTAGAAACAATACTAATGTTTTAATTCGGGAAGAGTTCATAAATCATAAATCAATATTTTGTGGAATAACCATGATTCTTAATCACAGCTTTCATGCGTCTTGACATGCTTTCCTCCAGTCTTTATGAAAGCTGTGATTAAGAATCATGGTTATTCCACAAAATATTGATTTATGAACTCTTCCCGAATTAAAACATTAGTATTGTTTCTAAATGATTATGAACTTGTTTTCTCTGCATTATTTGAGGTCTGGAAGCACTTTTTTTTGCAATTTTGACCACTTTTCAGAAAAAAAATACAAAATGTATTACTTGGAAATTCGGAGACATGTCAGTTGTTTATAGAATAAATGAAAAAGGTACATTTTACTCAAAAATATACCTATAAAGAGAAAAATCAGACAAACTGAACATTTTGCAGTGGTCTCTTAATTTTGCCAGAGCTGTATATGACTTTCAAAGTCACTTCAAAACTGAATAGGTCCCTCAAAAATAGCTATTGTAAATTTCCTTGAAAAAATGAAAAATGACTGCTAAATTGTTAAACTTTCTAAAATGCTAACAAAACAACATTTTCCAAATGGCGTTGATGTAAAGCAGACATGAGGGTAATGTTATTTATTAATGCTTTTTGTGTGGTGTGACTATTTGGATTAAAGGGATACTCATTCAAAGTTCGAACATTGCTATTTTTTATAATTTTTGTAAAATTTCTAATATTTTTATAAATAAACACAAAACATGTCAACTTGAATTTACGATTATCATAAAGCACGTGTCATAAAAAAACAGGCTCAAAATCAATGGGATACGTTGAAGCATCCCAAAGTTATTACCACATAAAGTGACACTGTTCAGACTTTAAAAATTTGGCTCGGTCACTAATGGGTTAAATGTTCAGCTGACCCTGCCGTACCCAAACATCCAGTGTTTTGTCCATCACTACCGATGATTTTAAAATAGAACTCGTTGGCCACGATCATTAAAGGCATGTGTGGAGA
The DNA here is from genome assembly GCF_051348905.1 of Ranitomeya variabilis. Lineage (NCBI taxonomy): Eukaryota > Metazoa > Chordata > Amphibia > Anura > Dendrobatidae > Ranitomeya > Ranitomeya variabilis. The sequence continues at coordinate 663,793,573 of NC_135232.1, read as the reverse complement.
AAAAAGGGCACAAAATTTCAGGGAAAAAAAAACATCTCGCCAACCATTAAGCATGGGGTTGGATCATTCATGCTTTGGGGTTGTGTTGCAGCCAATGGCACGAGGAACATTTCACAGGTAGAGGGAAAAATTGATTTTTTTCCCTTTACCTGTGAAATGTTCCTCATGCCATTGGCTGCAATTTCAACAAATTCTTAACGTAAACATAACACCATCTGTAAAAAAGCTGAAGTTGAAAAGAGGATGGCTTCTACAAATGGATAATGATCCTAAACACAGGTCAAAATCCACAAGAGACTTCCTCAAAAGGCTCAAGCTGGAGTTTTTATAATGGCCCTCACAATCCCCTGATCAGATCATCATTGAAAATCTGTGGCTAGATTTTAAAATAGCAGTGCATGCAAGATGACCCATGAATGTCACATAACTGGAAGAATTTTCACAAGACGAATGGATGAAAATCCCTCAAACAAGAATTGAAAGACTCATGTCTGGCTACAAAAAACGTTTACAATCTGTGATACTTGCAAAAGAGGGTGCTACTAGGTACTAACCATGCAGGGTGGTTAAACACTTAAATAGGCCCGTTCTACTTTTGGCAATTTTATAAAATGTAAACGATGACAATCTATTTATATTTTTATTGCCTGAAATACAAAGGAAATGTGTCATCTTTAACTTCAGCTCTTTTAGAGATCATTTCATCTTCAACTTGCTTAACTGTTCATAGTAACAGTAATTTTGACAGGGGTGCCCAAACTTTTACATGCCACTTTATGTACAGCTAAGTGACCACGCATAAAGAAAAATCTTTAGTTTGCCTCTGTTAACATCAAAGTTACAGTGTGAGCTTCGTTTGGCGATATGCCTGACACTTACATTTTTTATATTTCTCAGGATGTTTTAAGGAATGTATTAACTTTTGTTTTTAGAAACAGTATAAAAATATTTATTGAGGTGCCAAACACCTAGTATTGGTGATATGACACATGTACGTGTTAACCTACAATGACTTGTATACACCGCATAACCTAAATGCCATATTCTATGATCTGTAAGCAGACACTTTACTGTTGAGCTCATGATCTAAAGCCTCTGAGCTATGACTGCATGACCCCAACACAGAATTTCTCTCATGGGACAAACCCTAGTCAAGCTGTAGTGACACATCTCTCCACTAACACAGGACGCTGGTACTTCTGTTCTAAGGCTCAGAAAACACATGCAAGCAATTAGGGAGGTCCAAGGGGGAGAAGACGCCAGTGAGGCCGTTATGCTAACCCCAGTCTTGAGCTTTGATATGTTAATCATGGTGCTGACAGATGCAGGGAGATGGATCACAATTCTTCATATCTCAAAAACATCTTGGTGTGTGATCACAACATTTTACAAACCTGCAAGTCTGCTTTTGCTGTTGAGTCCCAAAGCAATTAATTTATAACAGAAAGTTAAACACACAAGATAAAGTTGTAGTCTCATTCTTTTAACTGCATAAATCATATTTCTAGTTATTTTGTAAAAGAGCAGAAAACAATCACAGCTCACAGAACCACTTCTGTTTATGGCCATGCTGGAGAACCTATAGCAATGGACAATAAGACAGCATCAACCAGTCAGGAAAATTAAAGTTCAAAATTAGTAAATCTTATTAGATTAACACAACTATCAATTTTAACAGCAATTGGACATTTACTTTAGGCTTAGGATTTTGGGGGTGGCGGGTACAGTACTTAAATTAAGGACAATTATTAACGAATTACCTACATTAAGTCATAGTTATTGTGGTGCTGCTTGACTATGGGGCAAGTACTCCCAATGTACTCTTTATTTACTTTCATATATAATCAGAATATTCATGTCACAATCTGAATTATCCTATGTTTTTTTAATTTTTATAGTATTATTATTAGGTCAAAACCAATTAACTTAAAGGATGCAAATGTATCACAAGTCGGTCCTTGTTTAGGGTGTAATATACAATTTTCTATTTTCTAATAAAAAAAACAAAAACAAGGTCATACAAGGCCAATGATTAATCTTCTGAAATAAACTAAATTAGTTAATAGAAAATGTCACTGCAGCAATTGCTTACATGATCCACTTTACAGTTTACCAACTTTAGCAGCTTTACAGCATAAACAATAGAAATAGTACATGAGATGTATGCAAAAAGCGTAATGCTGGAGGAACACAACAGGGTCTCTAGTGCATTAATTCTAATAGAAGTAGCAATCACAAAACGCAAAATACTTTAAATTTGGTTGGCCAAAGATAGATTATACAGCAAGCGGTCACAGAATAGGGTTGGTCGCAATATTTACCTGATCGATTGCTACTGTGTTTTTTTCAAAACTATATATCCACACACACAGTATATACATACATACATACATCTGCACACACACACAAATGTGTTTGACAGAACGTGTACACAAAGTAGTATTCACCTTTTTTGCTTTTGTCTTCTTCTCATAAGTCTCTGATAGTGGTTTTTTCTTTTGCTGAACACTGGGTTTGCAGAAGAGGTCTTCAAATTCTTTGGTATCTGCAATCTCTGGCTCCTTCAGCTTATCCCACAAAGAAGGATTGGAACTAAATTTGTGTAAGACACATCAAGTCACATTTCTACTATACTGTAGATTTATTTCACTTTAGTCTTGATTATTTATTACCTGTTGGTTTTAAGCTGAATTCTTGTCCAATAAAGCGGCTTCATTGGGCATCCAGGCTCTACTAGGGGTTTGCGAGGTGGTGTTTCTCTTGATAAAAATCCCCCCAAAAGAGAACCAAAAGAGGGAGGTGGTGGAGGACCAGAGCCTGGAGGTGGCGGCAGCGGTGGAGGACCAGAACCAGGAAATGGTGGCGGTGGAGGAGGACCAAAGCCTGGAAGTGGTGGCGGTGGTGGTGGACAAGAGCCTGGAAATGGTGGCGGTGGTGGTGGACCAGAGCCTGGAAATGGTGGCGGTGGAGGAGGACCAAAATCTAGCAAAGGTGGTGGTGGTGGAATGATATTTGCACTGGGAAAAGGAGGAGGAGGAGGAGGAGGTGGTGGTGGTGGTGGTTGAGGATTTTGAAACTGACCTCCAAAGGTAAAGGGGAGTGGAGGAGGTGGTGGAGGCAAAATGTTAGCTAGCTCCTGAGTTTCTGTAGGGCTTATAAGGCTCTGATTCAGTGATGGGATGTTTAGTTTCTTAGGAATTATGTGGTTGTTCTTTTGAGTTTTGTTCTCCTCATCACTAGGTTTCAGAAAAGTGTCTCTGTCAGTCTGTATATAAACACTGCGGAATGTCTTTGGTGGGTTCTCATCTTCGGTTGAAATACAGGCATCCTTAACTTCACCCTTTCCTTTATTCAGTCTGTTTTCCAATTCCTCTCGTAGGCTCTGTATAGTTTCCTCCAGCCTTGAGGATTGCACAGCCTGCTCTCCTCGAACATTGAAAATTTCAACTTCAAACTGTGACTACAAAATAAAAGCAAATGATCAACATTGCAGGATATATACAAGCAATGAGAATTTCGCGAATATTACAGGAAATGCATACAAATAGTATTTTAGGTAAAAAATAAAAAAAATGAGTATATTAGTCTTCACATTACATAACATAAGAGGTTTAAGAGTAAAATACATACATACTGTTCAATACGTAAAAGATACCGGTAGTATGAAATAAAAACATGTGTAACATAAGTATGCTTGCTCAAAAATGACGACTGTAGTTTTGTTGCAGTACTGCACTATGGAGTATGTTGTAGCCAGGAATAATCAAAGTCAGCTTCTGGAAAGTGAACAGTTGGTAGAAAAATAAGATACACATGGCCATATTTACAGATACTAGACAGGGAATACTCAAGAAGAACTAGGACATGATTCATCTCATTGCATTTTACAGAGATCCTCTCCCACGGGCATGGCCTTCTTTAGACAAAGTGGGGCCCTGGGCTAAAGTTTAAAGTGGGGCCCCAAATGCTCACATATTGCACCCATCACACAAACATTTTGGTTGCATTTACATGCGTTGAGTTCAGGCTGTGATCAACAATATTGAAGTCATTCTACGCTTGTTTCCTGGCCTCTTTACACCAGCTGAAGAAATATGACAGGCACAGAACAATCACTTAATCTGTCCTCTGCAAAGTGCTGCTGAAAATAATTATTTCTGTTCTGGCATAAATCAATCACTCAATGAATAGGCAGCATTTTGCTTGTTTAGTATAATGTGGGGTGCTCCACATAGTATAATGCACACTCCATAGTCCTCCATATAGTATAATGTGCCCCATAGTCCTTCACACAGTATAATGCACCCATTGTGCTCCATATAGTATAATACACACCCCATGTCCCCCCATACAGTACAACACAGGCCTACTAGTCTGCCAGCTCCTAACGCAGACCCTGCCCATGGGTCCAAAATACAGACTCCTAGGGGACTCCATAGGCTGTTTGCAGGGCTTAAAACGGTTACTGAAAAATTTAGCTTACAGGCTTGTTAATATTGAGAAGTAATTAGTTGTTACATAGCTGGAAGAAATGAAGATTATTCCATTAGTTAACATCAGTACAAAAAGGATTATAGAATTTTGATTTAGAAATTTAATATAATTCCATGGAATGACCATTTCAAATACAGCAACATTTTTTGCGTGTATTAAAATGATTGAAAAAAAGGAAACAAATGTAGAACTATATTGCTTTCATAGTTGATCATTATACATCCAAAATCCATCCTTTCACCAATGACAGGGCATTAAAGGGAAACCGTCTTTGGTTTTTGATATGTTATCAGAGAGGAACATGATGTACGGGATAAGATGCTGATTCCAAGGATGTGTCACTAGGCTGTGTGCTGCTGTTTCAATAAAATCAATGTTTTATCAGCAGAAGATTATCACTGCCTGGACTAAATGTTTTGTGCCTTCTGATCAACTGCCTTTTGTTACTGACAACTGTACATATAAATCTGCCAATCAGTGGTATGGGTGGGGCTTATACAGAGCACAGCATACAAAGCTCTGCTAGATCTGCAGGAGTGAAAACTGTGATTCTACCACAATTGCTGTATTGGGCCAGATGATGTTACAGCATAGTGGATGGGATTTGAAGAAATCCCATCTCAACTATGTGTGCACCTGCATCCGCGGCTTCCCTGCGGAGACGGACATGTGGCGCGTCTTTCCAGACCGTAGCATGTCAATTTATCTTGCGGAGACACTCAGTCTCCTCAAGATAAACATCCCAGTACAATGTATTGAGAGCGGGGATTCCACACGGTTCAATGAACACAATTGCGGAGCGGACATGTGCTACGCCCAAAGCGCTGCCAGTTCCTAACCGTGGGAAAATACCCTAAAAAAAGGTTGCGTGGCCTCCCACGCAATTTTCTTAACCAGCAGAGGGAAAAGGAGAAGGAGCCAATAGCCATAAAGGTTCCCAGGCTATTAATATCAGCTCACAGATGATTGCTTAGCCTTTACTGGCTAGTTTACAGGGGAACCCCAGAAAAAAATTGACATGGGGTCCACCTATAAAATCGAACCAGCAAAGGCAGACAGCTGCAGCCTGATATTAATAGACTGAGAAGGGGCCATGGATATTGGCACCCCCCAGGCTAGAAACATCAGCTTTCAGCCGCCCCAGAAATTCTGGCACTTAGCCTCGCTCTTCCCACTTGCCCTGTAGCGGTGGCAAGTGGGGTAATATTTGTGGGGTTGGTGTCACCTCTGTATTGTCAGGTGATATCAAGCCCACGGATTAGTAATGGAGAAGCCTCAATAAGACACCTATCCATTACTAATCCTATAGTTATATGGTAAATAGAGACACTGACAGAATAAAGTCCTTTATTAATCTTAATTTACCATACTTACTGCATCGCATAATCCCTGAATCCCTGCAATAAAAATATTAATACACCAACATATAATACTCCCTGTCTGCCGTAGTCCATTTAATAACGAGTGCCCCATGACGATCTCCCAAGTAGAACAGTTACATCAGGAGATGTGACTGCTCTACACGGCCTCTGGTGGAACACAGTTCACAGAGCTGATGCTCTCACGGCACCTCTGCGTGAGAATTTTCTGACAGCACTAACTCCGATGAGCTCTCACGGCGGCATAGTGATACACTGTGGGAGGATACCTCCTGTCAGTGTATCGCCGGAGCCGTGTAGAGCGGTCACATCTCCTGATGTGACACTTCTACACATGAGATCGCTGTGGAACACTCGATATTAAATGGACTATGGCAGAAAGGTAAATATATGGTGGTTTATTATTTTATTTTTATTGCAGGAGATCAAGGGCGTCGGGAAAATAGGTGTTTGGTGAGTATGAATGTTGTATGTGTTTTTTTTTATTTTATACTTGAACACAGTCGCCGGATGATGGGACTACTGCCCCATCATCGGCTCATGCCATCTCTGTCATATGTGACACCAGACAGACGCATGGGAGCAGTAGTCCCAACAGATGATGCCTTGCTACACACACACACAAACACCTGCACACAGCCACGCACACACCCACCGCACACACACAGACACTCACAAAGACCAGCACACAACCGCACACACAGATACACACACACACACAGGTACACACACCCGCAGACAGACACGCACATATTCTCCGCCCACACACTGTTCTTCCTCCCTATCTGCAGCGTTTTTGGCACGCAAATCTGCAGTGAATCTACAGACCTTTTAACACCTGTGGTTTAGCTGCGGATTTGACTGACTCAATGTAAGTCAATGGGTGCAGAAATGCTGCAGATCCGCACAAAGAATTGAAATGTGCACACCAATTCTGGATTCCCATTGATTAACATTGCCTGAGCACTCATTGCGGAATTGGTGCAAGTCCGCGCATAAAAACCACTGCGAATCCGCAACAAAATCCGCAACGTGCGCACATAGCCTAAAGTATCTGAGGGGAAAAAGTGGAAGTATTTGGCTTTAACGTAAAAGGGCAAAATTAGCTTTTGCTATGTCATCAGTTACATAGGTATCTTCATGTTCTCTGCACCATATTTGGTACCTTGGATTATAAACTAAATGTTCCACTGAGCATTCATCATCACTACAAGAATCCACAAAAAAATACATGTTGTGAAAAATGGCTTTGCCAATAAGTCTTGCAAGAAAAAGAACAAAGAATAAACTAATGGCTTGAATGATAAACTGTGTTCTGAGCATCCCAGCTTTTGACTTAAGCCATGTGCAAAGTTGTATACATTGGCAACAATGCACAAAAAACAAGCGGCATAAAGACAGATTTTATTTTCCATATTGTAAACTTTTCAACTAATGTTAATCTCTCCTTTCTAATGAAGTCAACGTATTAGGGATCTGGAGCACAGATGAAACCGATGGCTGATAAAATGCCTCTCCACTTTTATTTTTTTCTAGGACTTAATAATGCATCATATTTTCCCAACAATGTTTTGTAGTCAGAGCAATGGTATTTGTGCGCGAGCAAGGAGAAAAATTTCCATGTAATGTGGCATGGGTCATTAAATGGTAATTCTGCAGGGCTCTCTCATCATCATCATCAAATTGCCCTCAATTAATAATGTCTATCTGGCAGTTGGCAAGAGACTAAACAACTTGCATCTGGTCGGAATTAAGACAAGTAACCATTTTTGTTCAGAAAACATTGCAAACAATTTTTAGAAACAGGTTTGCTTTTGAGAGAAAGACACACACATCCGTATGGAATATATTGGTTACCAGAGAATGCAGAGCTTAGAAAAAGTAATTCAATTAAACATTTAAGAGCCAGAAAATACAGTTGTTAAAAAAACAAAAACATAGAAAATGGTCACTCGAGTACAAAGTACATTACCAATAATACAAACCATTTCCTATACCTTTGTACTTGCTTTTCACTGTGTGGTTTGTACAGTATATGCCCATCATACCGCACTCATCATACCTGTCTTACATTAAAAAGGTCTTTATTGCCCATAGCAGCCAGAGCTCCGCTTTGATTAAACCAGAACAGCTTAAAAAATTAAGGAGGACCAACATACCCTTTCCTGACGATCGTGTGGTTCTCTTTGCACAGGGCAGTGGTGTTGTGTCCCAGGAAAACAGCAAAATATTGTGATAATGGAGGTCTGTGCGCTCAGTGGTAATTCACCGGACTGTTTTGCTGACCCGAATGGGGCACCGAATGCATACTGTATGAAACTAAATGGCAAATATGCACTGCTGGACAAGTATGCCCTATTTATAGTATTAGTAAAATACACCTGTGTGTCTTCACTAAGGGCAGCGTACATGAATGAAGATGCAAATTGCCTCTTCAGAGAAAGAGGGGACTTGAATTCTATAGCGCCACCTATTGGAAGTAGCGATCCTACAAGTCACAATTGACCCTTTAACAAGTCTTGCAATATGACTTAGGATAAAAGCCAAATCAGTATCTCAATTCGCAGACACGGTGTTTCGGGCTGTTGGCCCTCGTCAGTGCGAAGCATGAGAACTGATTTGGCTCTTATGCCAAGTCATATTACAAGACTCGTTAAATGGTTGATTGTGAATTGTAGGATTCCTACTTCCAATAGGTGGCACTATAGAGTTCAAGTCCTCTTTTTCTCTGAAGAGGCAATTTGCATAATAAATTTCCCAGGGGAGCATTGCACAGCAAATGAGCCTTCTTACCTTGACAAGCCAGAGCTGGCACGTCACAAGTAGAAACCATACCCCTTAGACATGAATGAATAGGAATGCCGTATATCAGGGCACTAGCAGTGGTGTTGTGCCTGTATAGTAGGTACACATCAGAGGAAAGACACGAATTAAAGAGAACTAAACTACCCACTTAGCATTAAAATGTATAAGTTTTATTCAAATATTTAAAAGTATAGCCAAATAGAAAGCAACACTAAGTTAATTTTCTACCATTCTATATATTAAAGCAGAGCTGGGCAAAGCGCAGCCTGCGGGCCACACCCAAAAACACCCGAAGGGATGAAAACAGTAGCCCATGAGCTGAACCGTACCCTCAGCAACCTGCCATCGGGTGTTTCCAGATGTCACCACTATCCGCATCCTCAGGATGCAGACAGCAGTAAATACTCTGGTGGAGTAAAATCCGAAATGCTGGCCTACTGAAATGTATGTTCAATAAAACCACTCAATACTTGCTCGGGGCTCTTTTTGCATCAATTACTGCAGCAATGTGGCATTGCATGGAGGCGATCAGTCTGTGGCACTGCTGAGATGTTATGGAAGCTCAGGTGCTTTGATAGCAGCCTTCAGCTCATCTGCATTGTTGGATCTGGTGTCTCATCTTCCTTTTGACAATACCCCATAGATTCTCTATGGAGTTAAGGTCAGACGAGTATGCTGGCAAATCAAGCATAGTGATACTGTAGTTTTTATCCAGGTATTGGTACTTTTGGCAGTGTGAACAGGTGCCAAGTCCTGCTGGAGAATGACATTTCCATCTCCAAAAAGCTTGTTGACAGTGTGAAGCATTAAATGCTCTAAAACTTCCTGGTAGACAGCTGTGCTGACTTTGGGCTTGATAAAGCACAGTGGACTTACACCAGTAGATGACATGGCTCCCCAACCCATCACTGATTGTGGAAACTTCACACTAGACCTCAAGCAGCTTGGATTGTGTGCCTCTCCACTCTTCATCTAGACTCTGGGACCTTGATTTCCAAATTAAATGCAAAATTTACTTTCATCTGAAAACAACACCTTGGACCACTGAGCAACAGTCCCGTTCTTTTTCAGTCATTTATGCCCCTCAAAGTCACTTCAAATGTGACAAGGTCCCTAGAAAACTTAGTTTTGTAAATTTTGTTGTGAAAATGAAAAATTGCTGATTAACTTCCTAACAAACAAAATTACGGTATATTTAAAAAATGATGCTGAAATAAAGTAGACATGTGATAAGTATAACTTATTATCCATTTTGTGTGGTATAAGTATTTCGTTCAAGGGCATAAACAAAGTTTGAAAATTGCTAAATTTTCACACTGACAAATTTTTCAATATTTTCAGAAATAAACAAGTCATATTGACTAAAATTTACCACTAGCATGAAGTACAATGTGGCGCGAAAGCTATAAAGTTGCTGAGATATGTTGAGGCATTCCAGAGTTATTACTACAAAATGACACTTGTTAGAAATGGAAAATTTGGCCTTCCCAGGAAAATGAAAACCAACTTGTGGTTGAAGGGGTTAAAGGAAAAAATTTAATAAGTGCAATATAAGGAGAAATGTGGACAAGTCATTAGTCTAATCACTGACCCTAATAAGCCCCTAAAACATTTTGACCCCTATCTGACCTTGGAGGTCAACATCAATAAGTAGTGATAAAGGTGCCCCCTCTCAGTGAAGCCTGTCCCTAAAGTAGTCCCTATACAGTCCTACTCATCGTTATTGGCACCCCTGAAGGTTAAGTCCATAATGTGTAATATCGCCTGAAAAAATTAATCAAGTTAAAGTTTTTTGTATAGAGCATTTGTGTTAAATACAAAAAAGCAAATGATAAACAATTTAAAACAAAAAAACAATGGGAGGGAAAATAGAAAAACCTAAAAAGCTTGTTGTGGTATTGGCACCCTATACATTAAATTATTATGGAAACACATTGTCTCACTTGTGGTAAATCACAAATGAGAATCACCTATGATTAATTGTTGGTACCCATGTGACTTGAATTAGTCAATGAATGACTACTTCAGTGTTTTAAAAAGCCAAATGGTGTGCCGTGTTTCTTTGTCACAATGGTGAAAACAAGGGAGCTTTCTGAGGACATCAGAACTGCTATTAATTAGCAAGCACAAGACTTCCAAAGGGTATAAGGCCATCTCCAAAGACCTTGGTATCCCAGTTTCAATGGTGCGCAATGTTATTAAGCAGTTTGCCAAGCATGGAACTATTAGGAAGCTTCCTGAACATGGGGGGAAAAAGGAAAATTGACAAGAGATGTCTTCGAAGGATGGCGCGAATGGTAGAAAAAACACTGCATCAAACATGCAAAGACCTGTCAGCCAATCTGGAACACTTTGGGGTCATGATTTCAACAAGTACAATAAGTCGCACACACAGACCAAGGAAGAAACCATTGCTCAGGAAACGACATAAAAAGGAACAACTGGTCTTTGGCAAAGAGTATTGTGACAAATCACAATCCTTCTGGGAAATTGTACTGTGGACAGATAAAACAAAAATAGAGCTTTTTTTGGCAATGTCAAGTAACAGTTTGTTTACAGATGGCACAATGAAGTTTATAAGGAAAAGAACACCCTAACAACAGGTAAGCATAGAGGAGGATCCAGAATGCTGTGAGGTTGCTTTGCTGCATCAAGTACCGGAGGCCTTGACCGTATTATAGGAATCATGAAATTAGAGAATTATCAACAGATTTTAAAGCGAAATGTCATACCCAGTGTAAGAAAACTTGATTTGAAGATCATGGGTGCTCCAGCAAGACAATGACCCAAAGAACACATCCAAAAGTACACAGGAATGATTGAAAAAGAAAAAAATGGACCTTTTTAAAATGGTCATCAATGAGTCCTGACCTCAATCCCACTGAAAATCTTTGGGGTGTGCTGAAATCTTTCATTGGGAAAAAGAACCTTGCAAACATTCAAGAGCTTGAACAAACTGCAAAGGAAGAGTGGGAGAAAATTCCAGCTGAGAAGTGTAGATGGCTACAATAAGCGTTTGGAAGTTGTCATCAGTGCCAAAGGGTGTGCAACCAAGTATTAATTAGGGGTGCCTCTATTGCTGCACATGCTGTTTATTCTGTTTCTCCATTGAAATGGCAACTTGCAAGTTGAATAACAATTTTTTTATTGTTGTCCTACTTTGGACCACTAATTAAAAAATCCTGAGGATATACTGTAACTTTGGTACATTTACATTTATTTCTGAAGAAAATGTACATTTAATAATTAACTTCTCTATGTTGAGCATCATTCCCAGAGTATCTACGAGTTTCTCCTGAGCCAAAGATGAGCAGGACTTGTCAGAAAACCAAGTTCCAATATTATGCACAATTACGGGGGCTGGATATGATGCACTGTCCCTTAACCAAGGGGTGCCAACTAGAATGCTGAGATACATATGCACGGTCTCTTGTTGTTTTCTCTATGGGTAATTGTATCTAATTTTATCTATGGCCCCAAAGTCTACAAGGTGCTCCTTCATTTTTCACGTCCTTGTTTCAGTGAAGTAGCACACTAGTACGCTCATAAAAAAATGGCAGGAACAGTAATAAACAATGCTCATCTACTATCACCTATGTGCCTGAAAAAATGGATCAACACTGACATTCAGCAAAAACCAACACATTTTTGTCCATATTTCTTAAATACTAAGTGTTAAAGGGAACCAGTCACCTTGGAAAATATCATTTACCTGCAGATATAGGTTTATTCTGCAAGTAAATAGTATTCTAATGCAGAATCCAGAAAAGCTATAATAATGTCCAGTCCACACCATCTATAGTGGAAGTCCATACTGAGATTTAAAAACGTCTCAATTTTTCTCATTTTCCCTCAACAGCACAAAATGAAGTTAAAATAAATGCAAAATGAATTAGCAATACAAAGTCAATTATGCTGATGTGTTTCAAGGAACACCTTGGAGGAAGTTGGACTTTTTTCCAACCTCTTAAGAGGCACAGTAACATTTTGCATTTCTGACAGCTGTTTGTGCATCTCCTTTTAGCTCCAAAAATGGAACCATTTCTGTTCCCTGGGAAGCAATCTGGAAATACAGCAGCAATGCCAGTATTAGTCAGACCGGATGCCCTAGTCCACACAGCTACTTAAAGGGAATCTGTAAGCAGGTTTTTGCCATTTAATCTGAGAGCAGTATAAAATAGAGCAGGAGAGCCTGATTCCAGGGATTTGTTACTTATTAGGGTGTGTTATAGTTTCAATACAATTAGTGTTTTACCAGCAGGAGATTATCACTTAAGGACTAGGCATCCTGTGTATGGTAGTCAGGCTAATCCGTGCAACTCCGCCCCGATCAGGGATTGGCAGCTTGCTGACAATTCACACAGGAAGCTGCCAATCAGGGGTGTGGGCGGGGTTATACACAGCTCAGCATTGTGTCCACCACTACTTGTACAACAGAGAAAACAGGGATTCTATCAAAACTACACCAAGCAGCACAGTAAGTGACACATCATGCTGCTCTCAAATTACATAGCAAATTTCTACCAACAGATTTCCTTTAACCATGATCCATGACCGTAATTATTTTCAGAAGACTGAGAAAATACAAATTACCAAAATAGACAAAAATCGGCAATTTCAAATGGAATCTGGTTGAAAATATTTGAAAAGTTAAAGCTACAAAGCGTATTTTAGATTTTATAGTTTTGAGTAATAAAGCTATACCCGTGAGATAAAAGCAAAGGGGGAGGAAAAAGATCCAAATGATAACCTATGGTCTTTGGTAAAATATGCTTTATTGTGGAAGGCAAGGAAATGATGGTGACATCAGAGTCACCCAACAAAATGTAAAATATAAAAGGGGCAATGAGAACCATACATGCCATATTATCTATATAATATACATTCTGTATAGGTAGCAAAAAAAGGGGGCATTAGATGTATCCATCTTCTTTTCTCAGAAGAGGCAATTTGCATATTATATTTCCCAGAGGAGCATTGCACGGCGAATAAGCCTCCTTACCTTGACAAGCCAGAGATGGTATGTCACTCTCCATAAGGAGAAACGTTACCCCTTAGACCCCAGTCCAGAGCCTCTCACCTAGCCAAATCAGTTCTCATGCTTCGCACTGACTAGGGCCAACAGCCCGAAACACCGTGTCTGCGAATTGAGATACTGATTTGGCTTTTATCCTAAGTCATATTGTATGACTCGTTAGAGGGTTGATTGTGACTTGTAGGATCGCTACTTCCAACAGGTGGCGCTATAGAGTTAAGTCCTCTTTTTCTCAGAAGAGGCAATTTGCATATCCACAAAGGCATGTGAGAGAAAATGAATACATAGTCTAGATTACATCTCATATAGGACAATGCCAAGCCGGCTCTTAGTACAGCCTGAAATCATGCCAGATAGAAACAACAAGAGTAAATATATATTGAGAATACATCACCCCAAAATGCAGGCAAGTGGCGGCAGGTAAACGGTCACAGTGCCCGCCCCAACGCGCGTTTCGGAACACCTTCGTCAGGGGGCGCAGGCTTGGCATTGTTTGGATCTTTTTCCTCCCCCTTTGCTTGTATGTTTTTTTGATAACCGGTCTTACTTTTGAGTCCACGGCATATACTTATTCTGGGTACTAACTTTTGTTATCACATGCTCTGATTTGTTTATACTTGCCCAGATGTTGAATTATATCTATCTGCCTTGGTCACTTCTATTTTATATACCCGTAAGATAAAGCATAAATCTGAATCCTTCACCCCTGGCCATACTGAAAAGGGTAGAAACCTGGCAATCCCTTCCGACTTCCCTGCCACATCCTATACATCTTGCTGTCTTGCAATGTGTTGTGTAAACATACAGTATGCATATAAATAGCAAAGGGAAAAAAGTTAAATCAGCTCCAGAAGAAAACATGTTGCTAGAAAATGAGAAACACACCAATCAGGGGTCAGAAGAGCAGAGTTTAGATGAAATGCAATCAAGGCTCAGCCTGCATCCATAAAATGAAGGACTGGAGTCCAAGTACATGGGACCATATGTGGAGATGCACATGGGGGGATTCACCTTTGCAGCAATGTAGGGCACCGCAGGCCCTCCAGGAAGGGAAGGGATGATCTATGCAAAGTACCGTAGTTTGATAATTTCCACAAAGAAAAAAAAAACCGTTTTAATAATCATATGTTGAAACTCAAGATCAGTAGAAGAATAAAGCGACACTTTCAGGTCATGTGTATAAACTTTCAGATACTGTATACTTTTGAGATATGTCACAAGATCAATCAGGATTTTGGGTACTGGGACTCCTACTGATAATTAAGATAAAGGGATTGTGCCAATGGTTTCCGATAGCTTCTATTTAGCTGGCAATCAACATGTGATACCTGTCAGCCAAACTCTCAGCTGACAGACATCCCTTTGGTCTCCCCTATACACGTCACTGTTCATACCGATGCAGCTGCACAGTTGCCCAATAGGTTGAAAAATCCCATTGTGATCTCAAAAGTAGTTTCCGATAATCATTTCCGCTGCACATAAGGGCATAAGCTCAGCATCTTTTATAGCGTTAGTGACTCAGCGGTTAGCATTGTTGGTTTGCTGCTCCGAAGTCCTCGGTTCAAATCCCACCAAGGACAATGTCTGCAAGTTTGTATGTTCTCCCCATGTTTGCGTGGGTTTTCTCCCATACTCCATAGACATACTGATAGGGAATTTTGACAGTTAGCCCCAAAGGGGAGAATGACGAAGAATTCTGTAAAGTGTTGTGGAAGATGATGGTGCTATACGCAATCAATAGTGCACTGTTCGGGAGAAATGAGGTGCATTATGGTAAGCTGTGTGGCGATGGGGCCATATATATAGGTCTTGCACAGGACCCTGTTGCCATATCTGCCTCTGTGAGCGTTAAAGGGAATCTGTTACCCCCAAGACTTATATGACCTATTAATATGGGCATACAGGATATATAAAAGTTACACTAGTCCTACCTGTATGCCTCATATTAATGGTCTTGTCGTGAAGAATATTAAATTCTGCCTTTATGTTCATGATTTCTTCCGGGCTCCAGGGAGTGCGGTGCCTGGAAGAAATCCCTGCCTCCTCTCCTCATTACAATACTACCCCTGTCCAATGCACATTAGTAAAGGCCCTGGCATCCTGCACCTGCACCTCCTCAGAAATACATACCTCATCCTCCCTTCTGTGGGCACTGCATTCAGGGATCTTCTGATCAGGCGCCAGCGACTTCCGCTCCAGTGACCTCTAGTGTGTGCGTCCGTAAGGTGCTCTCCCCACTTCCTCCCTGCATTGTCATTGCCATGTACACAGAGTTCCTAGCGATGACTGTGCAGGGAGGAAGTGGGGAGAGTACATTATCGGCACACACACCAGAGGTCACAGTGACTCGCCTACACATGTGCAGAAGATCCCTGAATGCAGTGCCCACAGAAGGGAGGAAGAGGTATGTATTTCTGAGGAAGTGGAGGGGGCAGGACTCTGGGACCGAAACGGACGCTGATGGGAAGGGGTGAGTATTACAATGAAGACAGGGCGGCAGGGCTTTCTTCCAGGCACCGCACGCCCCGTAGCCTGGAAGAAATCATTAACAAGGAAAGAATATAACATTTCTCCACAACAATACCAGTAATATGAGGCATACAGGTAGGACTAGCTTACTATTTCTATTACCTGTATGCCCATATTAATAGGTCATATACATCCCAGGGGGTGATAGATTCCCTTTAATATGTTTTCTTAGGGGAAACAAAGTTATATGCCATTTCCATTTATATCTGGCTGATTTCGATATCTAATCTATAAGCACAACAGAACCCCTCAAAAGATTTCAAAACCATTTCAGATGAAGTGTATTTTATTTATTTTTTTTATTATTTTTTTTTTTCTTTAACTGGACAAGCTATGTAAATTTTACTAATTGTAGAAAACAGGGATCTGGCACTGCTTTCATTCACATTATGTGTGTTGAAATAGCAATGATGAAACTAACTAGATTCAGCAGCTGATTAACCGTCTTGATGGTGCTGACCAGGAAATAGTTCAATAGTAATGTACAGAGATTGTAAGTCACGCTTCCTCTGAGCCATCAGAAGAAGCTCGACTTGCTTGAGAAACGCCATATTGTCTCCGGAATCTGTTTGGAACTACAAATAAAGCTTATTTTAATGCACAGTGGTGAGTGCAATTTTCTCCTTACATAACTATGTAGGTTTTAGCCACAGGACGATACTGCTGGAAAGGAAAAACCTTCAAAATAGAGCTTTACGTGAAATTAATTATATTTTTGCTTGCTATAGAAATATAAAAATATAATTGGGTTCTCTACAAAGAAACTAATAGACTAAAATATGCAATTCTTAACACACTGAATTTTCTTTTTTTTTTACTTGACTAACAAAGATTTTTATTGGTCTTAAAAATTGAAAACTGTAGTGCAAGATTCACTCCACAAATCATAAGTTAATGAAACTAGCTAAATAGAAATAAGAGATAAAAGGCTTCCCAGGCCATACTTCATTATAGAGGAAAAAACACAGTTTCACACCATGTCTACCGGGGCAGGAACAAGAAAATGCAGCCATAACTTGGTGCAGATTGGTTCAAAAGTTCCTTTCTGGACGGCATACAGAAATGTTATCGAGAAATCCATTGTGATGTTCCAAGTATCATTAAAACCATAAGAATCTAAACAACATCTACAGCCAAACACCATTAAACATGCAAACTGTGAAGGATATAAAGCACACCCGTCTCTCAAAGCTTTAATCAAAAACTCAGTACTCAATTCAGAGCCAAGTTAGGGATCAATGAACGATTAAGGAGCTTGAAAGATCAAGAACTCTGAGTATTCTGGTGTGAAACCCATTTTATCAGTTAGGCCAGTATCATTCAAAAGTGACAATAGGCACGTTCGTGACCTGAAGGGAATCTCTGAATCCATTGGTTTGGGTCATTAAACCCACAGTCAGGACAAGAGTTGCTGTAGTAATATGGATGCACAAATTACCCCTTATGACTATTGTCTGAAGCTGGTGACAACTACAAAACACATCCGATATGATTTATCAAATAAGGCCCCAATGCACGATTGGCCAACAGCTATCTCTACTAATTCCCAAAGAACTAGACAAAGCTTTATCCAGACCCATCTAGAAACAGCTCAACTCCAGGAAGGAAAAAAATATGCTGATCCTTTGTCAACCAACATCATGGATCAAGGGAGAATTGGGAGGCCCCCATACACATTGGACTGTTCACCGTTCCAGCAGGTACAGACAACTGTAGTGTAATGTGTATGGGTGGCCTTGAAGTGTGTTCTCAAGGTTGGAATACTTGCATGATTGCTGGGTGTCTGACTGCTACAGATTCCTGAGAACCCGGTCTTTGAATAGCCTTATGAAAATGGAACGGAGATTGATTATGCGCATTACCGTTCTATTCAATGTTATGGGAATGCAGAAGAACATCCAACAGCTGCACTTGGCTAACTCCAGTGATCTCATTAAGAATACATGGAGAAGCTGTGTGTACGATCGACAACTGCTCCATTCACATGAGGCTATTACAAGCCCCGGTTCTTGGTTTCTGTGGGGGTTCCAGCAGTTGGCCCCCTGTATGCATCTGAATTACAAACATAAAACACAAGTTTCTCAAATCCCTTTGGTGCACTTAACATGCAGTGATGCTTCCATTTAGCTACCAACCACTTGACTTGTTTCCTGGTTGGGAGCCATTTAGCACATGATTTAAGGTACCGTCTCACAGTGGCACTTTGGTCGCTACGACGGCACGATCCGTGACGCTCCAGCGTCGCTCCATTATCGCTCCAGCGTCGTAGACTGCGGTCACACTTCGCAATGCATGGCGCTGGAGCGATAATTTCATGACGTATTTGCGATGTAGAAGCCGTTGGTTACTGTGCGCACATCGTATACAATACATTATTGTGCACACCTTTGTTACACGATACGATCATGCCGCCACAGCGGGACACTTGACGACGAAAGAAAGTTTCAAACGATCTGCTATGACGTACGATTCTCAGCGGGGTCCCTGATCGCAGTAGCGTGTCAGACACAGCGAGATCGTAAGTATATCGCTGGAACGTCACGGATCGTGCCGTCGTAGCGACCAAAGTGCCACTGTGAGATGGTACCCTTACAGAAGATGTTACAGGACATTCAACCATACAAAAAAGACTGTCTGCTATTGTTATATAAGAATGTTTAGGTCATTCCTGCTAACGCAATTGGAATTTAATGTGTGTGTCATCTATTGTGTACAGTGGGAGGCTAAGAAGAAACGGTCAACCAGTAATCTAAAGAGAAGTGTAAATATTAGTATGTGCAAGAGTGAATCAACTTAAATAGGACTTAATGTTAAATTTTGATTTTAATATTCACTCCCTCGATCATGTTAATAGATACATATGGCATTTAATTCAACAAATACATGGGTTACCTTCTCTTTCTCAGTCTCCTCACTCTGAACATGATTTGTGCTGAAGACATGTAATTGCCCTACTCGTCTTTCAGATCCACTTTACTTGCCTAATCCTTTATGGGTATTTAACGTGTATTCAATCCAACCCTCCTGATTAACAGGCAGCAATCAGATTTGGGGGGGGGGGGGTTGTGTATCTCCCTAATTACTATTGTCAAACAATAAGAATTAAAAAAAAAACTTACTTAGGTATGGATGGCCTATCCATAGCATATAGTCTTCCATATCAAGTCGGTGGCGATCTGACACTCAGTTCCCGCCCTCCCCTCCGTTATTCAGCTGTCAGCAGCTCTGACATCAGCCAAATGTAAACTATATATAAAGACAGTGCTGCACAACCCTATATACTGGCTATTTAGTTACTGCAGCTCAGCTCCTATTCACTTCAACAGGAGATGAGCAGCAGCACCCAAGAATAACCACTGCACTATATACAGAGCCAAGCTGTTCCAGCTCTTTCCACCTGCTGTTGCCTCCAACTCAAAAAATGTCCAGAATCCATCATTTGCTCAACACTGAATCAACTAACATGGTAGTACATCTCATCATCTCCTGCATCGACTACTGCAACATCCTTCCCTGTGGCCTCCCAACTAACACTCCAACCCAACCTCAATTTCACTGCTCCGTTAATCCACCTCTCCCCTCGCTGATCCTCATCTGCACTTTGATAATCCAATTCCCCATCGCATCCAGTTTAAATTACTTACAAGGACTTCGAAGGCCAGCCATTATCTCTCTGCCATACATTGACAATCTAATCTCCCAACATCTTCCCACAAAGTCTCCAGTCCTCACAAGTTATCCTTCTCTCCGCCACCCTCATATCTTTAACGGACCACCTCCACAATGTTTCCCCATGCATCTCCCATCCTCTAGAATTCGGTGCTTTAACACGTTCGACTTTCTCTCAAATCTAAAACCTTAAGATTAGTGATGAGAGAACGTGCTCAGATAAGGTGTTATCAAGAGTATACTCGGTGGCTAAGTGAGTGTCTTCGGTGTGCTCAAAAAAATGTTCCAGTTCCTGTGCCTGCATGTCTCGCGGCTAACAAAAAGAGAACCTGTCAGCAGTATTGTGCACAGTAACCTACAGACTTAGGTGGGCACCGTTATACTGATTAAAATGATGCCTTGAGTGATGAAATCAGTCTTCTGTTCTTTTAATCTTTATTTTCAGTTTTGAGTTAATGATATGCTTGTACTTCGGGGCGGCCTGTGGAAAGGGGGGTTTCATGTGGCGCTCTGATTAGGTATTCATGTGTATGGCCTCCGACAGGTCACAGATCCTATATATATGTGCTACGTGGCTGTGCAATATACTACGTGGCTGTGTTATATACTACGTGGCCTGTGTTATATACTACGTGGCCTGTTATACTACCACCGGCTGTGTTATATACTGCGTGGGCTGTGCTATGTATTACTATACATATTCTAGAGTACCCGATGTGTTAGAATCGGGTCACCATCTAGTATATGTGTATATATATATATATATATATATATATATATATATATATATATATATATATATATATATATATATATATATATATATATATATATATATATACACACACACACACAGTACAGACCAAAGGTTTGGACACACCTTCTCATTTAAAGATTTTTCTGCATTTTCATGACTATGAAAATTGTAAATTCCCACTGAAAGCATCAAAACTATGAATTAACACATGTGGAATTATATACTTAAAAAGTGTGAAACAACTGAAAATATGTCTTATATTCTAGGTTCTTCAAAGTAGCCATCTTTTACTTTGATGACTGCTTTGCACACTCTTGGCATTCTCTTGATGAGCTTCAAGAGGTAGTCACCGGAAATGGTTTTCATTTCACAGGTGTGCCCTGTCAGGTTTAATAAGTGGGATTTCTTGCCTTATAAATGGGGTTGGGACCATCAGTTGTGTTGAGCAGAAGTCTGGTGGATACATAGCTGATAGTCCTACTTAACAGACTGTTAGAATTTGTATTATGGCAAGAAAAAAACAGCTAAGTAAAGAAAAACGAGTGGCCATGATTACTTTAAGAAATGAAGGTCAGTCAGTCGAAAAATTGGGAAAACTTTGAAAGTGTCCCCAAGTGCAGTTGCAAAACCCATCAAGCACTACAAATAAACTGGCCCCCATGAGGAACGCCCCAGGAAAGGAAGACCAAGAGTCACCTCTGCTTTTCAGGATAAGTTTATCCAAGTCACCAGCCTCAGAAATCGCAGGTTAACAGCAGCTCAGATTAGAGACCAGGTCAATGCCACACAGAGTTCTAGCAGCAGACACATCTCTACAACAACTGTTAAGAGGAGACTTTGTGCAGCAGGCCTTCATGGTAAAATAGCTGCTAGCAAACCACTGCTAAAGACAGGCAACAAGCAGAAGAGACTTGTTTGAGCTAAAGAACAAGAGGAATGGATATTAGACCAGTGGAAATCTGTGTTTTGGTCTGATGAGTTCAAATTTGAGATCTTTGGTTCCATCCACCGTGTCTTTGTGCAATGCAGAAAAGGTGAACGGATGGACTCTACATGCCTGGTTCTCACCATGAAGCATGGAGGAGGAGGTTTGATGGTGTGGGGGTGCTTTGTTGGTGACACTGTTGGGGATTTATTCAAAATTGAAGGCATACTGAACCAGCATGGCTACCACAGCATCTTGCAGCGGCATGCTATTCCATCCGGTTTGCGTTTAGTTGGACCATCATTTATTTTTCAACAGGACAATGACCCCAAACACACCTCCAGGCTGTGTAAGGGCTATTTGACCAAGAAGGAGAATGATGGGGTGCTACGCCAGATGACCTGGCCTCCACAGTACCAGACCTGAACCCAATTGAGATGGTTTGGGGTGAGCTGGACTGCAGAGTGAAGGCAAATGGGCCAAAAAGTGCTAAGCATCTCTGGGAACTCCTTCAAGATTGTTGGAAGACCATTTCCGGTGACTACCGCTTGAAGCTCATCAAGAGAATGCCAAGAGTGTGCAAAGCAGCCATCAAAGCAAAAGGTGGCTACTTTGAAGAACCTAGAATATAAGATATATTTTCAGTTGTTTCACACTTTTTTGTTAAGTATATAATTCCACGTGTTAATTCATAGTTTTGATGCCTTGAGTGAGAATTTACAATTTTCATAGTCATGAAAAAACAGAAAAATCTTTAAATGAGAAGGTGTGTCCAAACTTTTGGTCTGTACTGTATATGTGTGTGTATATATATATATATATATATATATATATATATATATATATATATATATATATATATATATATATATATATATATATATATATATATATTAGATGGTGGCCCAATTCGAACGCATTGGGTACTCTAGAAAATGTATAGTAGTACATAGCACAGCCCACGCGGTATATAACACAGCCCACGTAGTATAACAGGCCACGTAGTATATAACAGGCCACGCAGTATATAACACAGGCCACGCGGTACATAACACAGCCATATAGTATATTGCACAGCCACGTAGCATATAGCACAGCCCACATTGTATATAGCACAGAGACGTAGTATATAACACAGCCCATGCTGCAATGATATACGATATATATATATATATATATATATATATATATATATAATATTTATTATGTAATAGGGGGCATGTCAGAAGCCATAATGATGAATACCTAAGCAGAGCACCCCATGGAGACCCCCACACACTGCTCCGGGGCACGGGCATATCATTAACTCAAAACTGCAAATAAAGATTACACAACAACCACAAGATGAATTTCATCAACCAAGGTATCATTTTAATCAGTATAATGGCGCCAACCTGGCAGTGTCTGTAGGTTACTATGAACAATCCTGCTGACCGATTCCTTTTAAAAATAAACAGTGTGCCATTACTACCTCATGGCCGGGCCTTACACACTACTCTGCTAAGAACCCTTACATATTTAGCTGTCAGAATTGCCTTTGACCCACACAATAAATGATCCCTATCCTGTGTAAGCTGCTTGTAAGGAATAAATCATTATAGTTGTTATACTGATGATTTTGTGTGTAGTCACCAGGCCTTTTGGCCCTTATTGGGCACCAAGGTTTACATGCTACAGCCATCTTAGCTAATGAAACATGCAGATAGGTGCCAAGATGATACTAACTTTTCTTTTATGCAGGCAGCCTGTTGCAAGCAATGGTGGCTTTCCCACACTTGATGGTGAATAGCCTCATACTTAACACCCTGATAATCCAAGACTCAAGGCTAAAGACAAGGTCTCTAAAAATCTATTCAGACAAGACATGGCTCAAGGCATTGCAATGCTACAAAGACACTTTTCTATTACCACTTGTGATTAACCCCTTGCCTTATCTATACATGAGAACCTAAAACAAGGAATGACCCAGCAGTCGAAATCCTACGCTTTCATCTTGAGCAGTGACAAATTCATGACATAATACGGTTTAACACATTTCCCAGTTACGGTATATTAGCACTGCTTAGAGCTGTGATGTGCGTTATTGCTTTCTGCAAATCAGGGAACATGTTTCATAAGAATTTTCAATAAGGAACTTGAACACAGAGGGATTAAAAATGTCAATTACACAGTGAGACAGACGTTACACATTAATAGTGAGGATATAGAAATCCAAGACAAGGATGATTGCCCTCCACAAATCAGGAACAGCTAGCAGATAGTCACCTTACTCTAGAACAAAGAATTAAGATAGAGAAAAAAAAATGGAGAATAGGTCTTTAACAATTTGTTTAAAAACATTGTGACAATTTAGAAGATTCTGAATCCCAAAAACCCAAAAAGAAGAATTTGACTGAACTTTTACTATATACTACTAGTGAAAATAAGGATAAACAATAGGAAAAACATTTGCATTTGTACTGAATCACGCAGATAAAATATCAATTGCAAACTGTTGATTAAAAATTTTAATCACCCTTTATGATAAGAAGCTGAGCGTTAACAACTACACTCAAGCTCGTCAGTAAATTTAGGCTGTGTGTGAATGGAGAGAACTGTCGATGCCCTGTACTCATCTAATTAAACTATTGTGGTTTTTTTTTAGAACATTTAAAGAGTGGAAAATTATAATTAGGTCCAATAAAAGTGTTTTTTTTTTTTTTTATATATCACATCCATGTTTTATCCAAGTTTTTCAAGCGTGAACCATGTACCTATTATAGTCTATGGTGCAGCTCACTTATCCATGATCTTTTGAGAACTAGGTGTCTCATAAGAAAATCATGAAGACAGCCGCTTTTGCCCTAAGAAACCAATTCCAATATGAAAACTTAAGAGTCTAGTGGCAGCATGTAGACTGTGAGTATGTGAGAGACAGGGAAACCTGGACTAGGCAGAACTTTGTTCTTCAGTAGTTGCCAAGGAGCATGCTGGTGGGCTGCCGGAGAAAGGCTGACAATAGGTGGAGTCCATTATGTTGCAGAGTAAGGCCTCATTCAGAGGTCAGTAATTTTCTTGGATGCAAACAAAAATAAGCAAACTGATTTTCATCAGTGTTTGGTCACTGTGTACTTTACCATCAGCGTTGCATCTATTTTTTTCTTTTTTGCGTACTGGAAGTTCTCACTCTTCTATCAAATAACATGAAAATCGTACAGCACACAGATTCCAACAAGTTGGCACAGAATGCGGTCTGATTTTTTCACAGACACAGACATGGCTTTGTAGAGTTTGATCCATGACTTGGATCAAAAATCAGAAGGGTGTCCATGGTTTGGTGCAAACCACTTGGTCCACAAAAATATATGGCTGGGTGAGTAGTCTCAGACTATAATGAGCACAACTTCAATCCAAGAAAAACACGTCAAACTTGTTTGATAAAAATTCACATATGAATCAGTCCTAACAAAGGCAGTGAAAGAGATACTCTGGGGAGGAACCCTCAGAGGTATAACTCCAGAAGATGATGCCAGGTCTGGGAAACTGTTCTAAGGTAACTTGGGGCAGTGTTTTGTGATGAACTTTGTTTAGGCCCTAAAAAAGTTAGCAAAAAAGGACAGATTGCTCAAGGTCTGAGCTGGGACTACAAGTGTCTCAGAAGGGGAGAGTTTATTCTAAGAGTGTATAAAATGTGACCATGGGAGGTTATACTGCTATGTAGGTTCTCCTTGTAGTAAGTAAAAAAGTACAGGAAGCAGGCAACTGGAACAATACTCGATCACTTAAAGAAAACCTGTCATTAGGTCTTTAAAACTCAAGCTAATGGCATGTATGTAAATGTGCTTCTAGGTTTTAGAGAAATCCATACTTGAATTTGTATCCTAATAAGTTGCAAGTGCCATGGGTGGGAACTGCACTTACAGCGCTCCTGCCTCTCTCCTTATTCCCCACCAGTGGCCTTCCTTATGTCTATGACCCATAGATTACTGATGTTTCAGTGGGCAGGTAATATGGAGAGAAGCCTGAGAAATGTACATGCAGGGTCCGCCCCACTGCACTTACAACTCAATAGCATACAATTCTAACTATGGATTTATCTAAAACAGCAAACCTGATTTCCACACAAAAAAGGTAAGGAACAACTTATCGAGCATTAAACCACCTTCCTAGGCATGGAGCAAGGGTGTAACTATAATAGGTGCAGTTGCTATCGCACAAGGGGCCCAAAAAAGGCCATTTGACCATTATGACAAGACCAATACTATTAATGACTTACAATAATTGGGAGCCTTGTTGGAGATTTTGCATTAGGGTCCATGAACGACACGCTACGCCATTTGCTTCAAAATCCCAATGACAGGTTCTCTTTAATTCTCTACAGAGAACATTTAAAAAGTCTAAAAAAGGCACAATGGATAATAAATTGGCTTTCTACTCTGACAAAAAGTGGGTTACTAGATAATATCTAAAGATCATAATGGGGTCTTCATGAGACTAGCACTATAAATAAGAAGAAGCCTTCATTAGATTGGATGTTCTGCAGTTAAGTTTCAGTATATTTATAAAAATGATGCAACAATCTCTCAATTACTCTGATCTAAACTACAGTTGATGTCTGTAGAATTAAATGTGTCATCAATGCAGTAACTATATAAAAAAGGTATTCTTTACAGGATGGCAATAAAGCACAAATCCTTATGTCCTTGACCTAACATGCAAGGTCACACTTGATAACCTCATACACATGAGCTGCACTTGAACGTCAGGGGTGCAGGATGATTTCTCTGCGTGCTCATTTAAACTTTCCCTTATTGGTTTCTTGTTTATTGCTTGGAACTCCAGAAGATTGCATTATTTCTTAGTGAAGTAATCCTCTATTTTCCCTTTCAACTTCTATTGCCATTTATATGATATATTGTCGCACATCAAAACCATGAAATATTGAAGTAGCAATCACAACCATATATTTATGTGCACGTCAGCAACAGCTGAAGCTGTCAGAATCCCCTAATGGCAGATAATGA